>NW_020439682.1:731702-733596 GCF_000699045.2 Agrilus planipennis
AATAAATAGCGTTTATTTTACAAAAAAATAAAACGATGGTGATTTGTTAAAAAATATAATACATAATTAAGAATCAAAATTAATTAATTCAAAATTACTATAATTAAATTCATCCGAGTCCAAAATTGCTACCAACATTCCTGCATGCGGCCCAGATATAATCTAATTAACCTTCGAGTCCATAAGAAATTTGCAATTAGTCAGAGGCTCCCGCATGCGGCCTAAATATAATCTAATTAAAAGTACTAAAAATTGCTATAGTTTTGATATTACCAGCGCCCTCGTAGATTGAGGAGCTGAACTATGATGAAAAACACAGAAAATTACGATACAAAGTCGATCCCGCGCTAAAATTTTAGACTCAAAAAAGACCTCATGCGACTTATGCTCTCCTAATACAAATGTTGAAATTTAAGAAAATTTTCACTTTCGGAACCTATACGAGGTCTAATCAACAAATAATCGAACAACCCAAATTTCAAATTTTAAAATTTGATTTGATCAACTATTTCTTGATTAGACCTCGTATAGGTCGCAAAACTGAAAATTTTCTTAAATTTCAACATTTGTATTAGGAGAGCATAAGTCGCATGAGGTCTTTTTTGAATGTAAACTTTTAGCGCGGGATCGACTTTGTATAATAATTTTCTTTGTTTTTCTCAACATAGTTCAGCTCCTCAACGTACGAGGGCGCTAATAATAGAAAAATTAATATAATTTCCTTGTTTCTTATTGAAGTTTCAAGTCTTTTAGGATTTACTATTTTCCACGTCTGAAAACCTTCATATAATATTGATGAAATTAAAGCACATAATTTATTTATTCATTTATTTAAACATCAAAATAATGATAATACAGTAATCATCCATTTATTATTTAGACACAGTTTACATTTATTACAATAAACATTTTTATTTGAAATAACTGCATAATACATAATAATTACATACAAAATATCTCAATAATTAGTTAAAAAAACAATTTAGAAAGATTTTACCTATTAGACTAAGCTACAATTATATTAAGTAATTCAACAGTTTACAAAATATGCATTTACATTTATTACAATAAACATATTTATTTGAGATAACTGAAATAATACATGTTTCTGTTTCTTACAATTATTAATAATTTGCAAACTGTTGAATTGATATTTAAACACTGTACTTGGTACAAAAATGCCCCTTAACTCTCTGTGGCCTCCACATGTCCCCTTATAGCCACCCTATCCGGCCAAATGAATATTTATTGTGAAAGTGTTAATCAACATTTAATTTGGTTTCAATAATTAGTTAAAAAAAACAATTTAGAAAGATTTTACCTATTAGACTAAGCTACAATTATATTAAGTAATTCAACAGTTTACAAAGTAAAAAAGAAAATAGCTGTAAGAGAAAAACACGAAAACAAATGAAATTCCAAAGAAAATACAATATATACAAATACAATTTTAATAAATATTCAATTTGGTTACAATAATTACACCATAAGACCAATTTAGAAGGATTGTACTTATCAGACTAAGCTACAACCGTATAATTGTAATTCAACAGTTTACAAAATATGCATTTACATTTATTACAATAAACATATTTATTTGAAATAACTCCATAATATATACAAAATATCTCAAGAAATAATACATGTTTCGATTTCTTACAATTATTAATAATTTGCAAACTGTTGAATTGATACTTATATACTTTACTTGGCACAAAAATGCACCCTAACTCTCTGTGGCCTCCACATCTCCCCTTATAGTCATCCTATCCGGCCAAATGAATATTAATTATGAAAAAGTTAATCAATATTTAACTTGGTTTCAATAATTACGTCAAAAGAACAATTTAGAAGGATTTGCCTATCAGACTAAGCTACAATTGTATAAGGTAAT
>NW_020439682.1:741358-742888 GCF_000699045.2 Agrilus planipennis
ACAGAACTTATATAAGATAAAATTGGGTCAAAAATACATTTTACATTAATACTAATATATAATACTTTTAATAAAAACGACAATAATGGGTAGTTAAGGACTGATTATATTAACAGATAAAAGAAAAAATTACATTAACAATTTCTGAACATTCTAAATTATTTACAATTTATTAACGATTTGTAAACGGTTGAATTACTAATATTTAAACAGTACATTTGTAATAACAATGCTCCCCTAATCCTCTGTGGCCTCCACATCTCCCCTTATAGCCACCCTATCCGCCCAAATGAATAGTAATTATGAATGTGTTAATAAATATTTAATGGTGCAAATTCTGGACAAATAGATCATGGCAGATTATTGGAGTTGTGATTCCTTGATGTTTTGAAATGAAGGTCCTGCAGTTGATTGTAAAAAGTCATCTGAGAGGTATGAAGAGAGTAGGACTGGCCTTCCAAAATTTTACTGAAACAGGAAAACAAAAATTCAATTTTATTGGTAATTAAATCGTTGGTATTCTTATAAAACTAGAACTGTTTCATCTAAGACTTGTTGCTCCAAAATTCCCACTAGGGTTGAAATCTGTATAATTAGTAGTTGTTTAATTTTACATTCATACATTAATCAATAAAATTCATAATAGCAAATCAAAGTTTAAACTCGTTTTTTTGTAAATATAAATATGTAACTGTACTTATAATAACACTTTGGAATTGTTTAAAAGTATTTGACGTTATTTTACTTTTTTGTCAGTGCATCATGCTATTGAGACCGTCTGTCTGTCCGTTACAGGCTAATCTTTCACACGGTTTAGCCTATTTCGGTAGAACATTATAGGCATGAAGAGAAAATTGTTAGGAGTTATCTAGACTCCTATATTATTATGAAAGAAATTACTTACAATGTTATATTGAGGAAATTGTTATTACTTGGAATCACATGAACACCAATTTTATTCTCTAGAGCGAGGAAGAACGAGAACCATCATACAATGAATGAAAACATATAAGAAAACATTTCAAGTTATATTTTTTGCGACCCTCTAAAAGCCTAACGACATTTTACAAAATGTTTTGCTTTTTTTGGGACAGTTATGCTTGAGATATGGGTTTATCAATCAAGTTAAACAGTGTAGTGTGTTTTGTCGACTCGAAGAAAAAACCCTCGTAAATTGTTTTGTTCCACCACATAAAATGGTATCACAGTTTCGTAATAAATGAACTCTGCGAAGCTGGCACATCAGAGTAAATAAAATGAATTTCGAAAATACGGAAATTAAGGGCTTCTTTGGGAGTTATTTGGTGCTTTGGTCAAAAATTAGGGGCACATAATTTATGTTAATTAATTTTTTACTAATGTGTCGTTTTCTTTTTAATGTTACACACCTTTTAAATTTGTTGTCTTGATTGATAATAAATTATGATCCTCTAATTATAAATCTTGGCAACGAATTAATTCTTAAAGAGCCGTTTTAGCCAAATAAATTTATGTTTCTCCAAATATAAATTTAGAATATTTTGACTTTAA
>NW_020439682.1:743650-744857 GCF_000699045.2 Agrilus planipennis
TTTATCACTTTCTGAAAACCTGGAAATTAGAAAAACATTATAAATCTGATTAATAATAAGACAGCTAAAAATTTAGTGAAATTTCTTGTTTTTTATTATTTATTCAGTAAACGATAAATATGTTTTCTATATAACATTTTATCAAAGGTGAGTAGTTAAATGTCTGCCCTTCCGAACGGGGTGTGTAACTCTATGTATAGTTATTTAGTACGTTGTAGTTCACGTTTATTTTGGTCAAACGTAAACAAAGCCGTACATATACATGTGCGGTGGACATTTTCCAGGAGATAAACCACACGGAACGACTTGTTTATGGTCGGGTTAGGACACAAATGGCGACAGTTTCCGTCGTGTTGCAATTGTGATAAAACGGTAGCGTTACAGAAAGACAGACATTACAGCAGGTCTACTACAAGTCTTTTAAACTCTCCGACGATGACGATCGAGCTTTTCGAAAACGTCACCTCGATCCTATTCAACACAATCCAACCCAACCTAGCCAAAGTTTATTAGAGCGGCGGCAAGACGCTTTGCGCCCATCTTACACGAATTAAATCCACCTACACAAATCCTTTAATCTTTACACTCGGGCTGTACGAGGAGCTAACATGCCAACAAAACTGAGCTTCCCTTTAAACCACTTCTTAAAGCTTTAACTAATTCAGAAATGTCTCAATATTCATGTAATCAAGTTTAATTAAAAGTCGGATTCGCGTATCGAGGGTTCTGTACAAACTTCTAGGTATGTAAATAGTTCGTCTGTCATAGGAATCGGGTCTCAAAGATTTTTCTCGCATTTTCCCAGTATGTTTCAGCTTTTCCTCCAAAATGATCAGTCCCCAATAGAATATAAGAATTAAAGGATTGGGCAAGGGATTGCAGACCTAACTATTTGACATTAATTTTAATTTGTTATTTCCACTCGTCCCTGAGAAAAATGGTCTTGACAGACGAACAGACGAACAATGGAGTGATCCTACAAGGCTTCCCTTTTCCTTTTGAGGTACGAAACGATAAAAAAGATTATTAAACATGTAAATTAAAACTTTTACAACAACAAGTTTGTTATAATTATTTATACCTGTTATTCTTTTTCCTAACAATTTCAGGTCTGTGTTTAATAAACTGTTTTTATCAGTAATATTATTAAATGATTACATAAAATATAATTTAATTAATTTAACAATGTCGGAGAAATTATTAAGAA
>NW_020439682.1:747231-760065 GCF_000699045.2 Agrilus planipennis
GGTCAAAAACCTCCTCGATCAGTTTTTTGCCAGCAAAGACCAAAAATTTTATGAGCGTGGAATTATGCTACTACCAGAAAGATGACAAAAGGTGTTGGACCAGAACGGTCAATATATAATTTAATAAAGTATTTGTTTATTATACGAAAACTGTCTTTCATTTCCACAAAAAAAACGAAATGACTTTCCGAACAACCCTATAGATACAAAATGGAAATCTATTATTTTTAAGCTTTCAATTGTACTGTATCTTCAAAATATGCACCTCTGTTCAAAATAAACGTTGTTATCTCTGTTTTTTCATCTAGCCACATTAAAGTATTGAAACGACCTGTAATTAACGAAAGGAATAGTAAATATATAAAAGGAGGAGACAAAAGAAAGCAGTAGAAAGTTAAAAAAAATAGATAGCTGAAGGCCAAGTTTTAACGAATCCTCCTGAATTATTTTCAGTCTAGACAATGTCTGCATAATTATGAGAGAAATGCTTAGATTCCTAGTCTTAAACTAACGACCTGTTGAAATAAGAAATTTATTAAGTTAGTTTATAAAACATCAAAAATAATCTACGTTTATTATTTTAAGGCGAACTGCCAATCAAGTGTGATCATTTGTTAACCAGTATAGTGCAATTAATTTTATGAACAAAAATTATTTGCTATGAATTTGTTGTTAATAAGTAGAAGAATAAAACCTCTAAAGACATGAAGGGTTAGTTAGAAGTAGGGATATATTAGAAGCAAAAACAGGAATATGTAGAGGCGGATAAAGTCCTGAATCAAGGAAATACTAACAACATCAGCACAGGATAGGAAGTATAATATAAAAGTTACAACATTATGCCTTAATGTTAACATAAAATGTCAAAAATTCTTGAGGACCTCTAAATAGCTGCAACTAGGAAAGAATCCATCATTGTTAATGTCAAAAAGACAGACAGGTAGTCGTCGAAAATAAAAATTAAATATGATTTTTTAGAAGTTTTGCAATTCTTGAGCGATTATTAAACACTTTTAGTCGTATNATAACATACCTTTGCGAATGTTCAGAGCAAGGTAATTGGTTGGAAAATTTATTTAATTGTGAATTGTGTAAGTTGTTTATTTGTTTAACTTCCCAATGTGTTTTTGCTTTAAAATAGATAGGTTTTATATTTTTTAAAATGTGTTACAAAGACATCGATATTGAAGTCAACTAGCACAATATTTTACTAGTTTAATTTTTACAGAAATTACATTACAACTGGGATTTGGGGATGTTTGCCTAAATATTTTAGGCACAACAGAATTAAATGTTGTTTATTTAGTAAGCATTTTTTATTTTACTCAAAATAAAACGTTATTATTTAGTGTTCGTTCTAAGATTAATTGTGCTGCAAATTAAGCAAACTTAAAAGACATGAATTAAAATTTTTTCCTTTTAATTGTAAAACTTTAGGAAATCATCTTTGTAACCCAAAATATACTTTCTGCAAATATAAAAAGAATATTGGAAAAAAGTGGAATTTATCGTTTAAGTTGTAACTCTTGTAATGCTATTTAGATTGACCAAAGCAATAGGTCTGTTAGAAAGCGAACTTACGAACATAATTACGTAATAAACAAAAAGGATTGTAAATGCGGCTTTGCCGTACATTATATTATCAACTTACAACAATTACAAACAAATCTTCCAGACATAGAAAAAGTCAAAATTTTACATTGTAATATTCGAAAAAATCACTTTCTGAAAACCTGGAAATTAGAAAAACATTATAAATCTGATTAATAATAAGACAGCTAAAAATTTAGTGAAATTTCTTGTTTTTTATTATTTATTCAGTAAACGATAAATATGTTTTTTATATAACATTTTATCAAAGGTGAGTAGTTAAATGTCTGCCCTTCCGAACGGGGTGTGTAACTCTATGTATAGTTATTTAGTACGTTGTAGTTCACGTTTATTTTGGTCAAACGTAAACAAAGCCGTACATATACATGTGCGGTGGACATTTTCCAGGAGATAAACCACACGGAACGACTTGTTTATGGTCGGGTTAGGACACAAATGGCGACAGTTTCCGTCGTGTTGCAATTGTGATAAAACGGTAGCGTTACAGAAAGACAGACATTACAGCAGGTCTACTACAAGTCTTTTAAACTCTCCGACGATGACGATCGAGCTTTTCGAAAACGTCACCTCGATCCTATTCAACACAATCCAACCCAACCTAGCCAAAGTTTATTAGAGCGGCGGCAAGACGCTTTGCGCCCATCTTACACGAATTAAATCCACCTACACAAATCCTTTAATCTTTACACTCGGGCTGTACGAGGAGCTAACATGCCAACAAAACTGAGCTTTCCTTTAAACCACTTCTTAAAGCTTTAACTAATTCAGAAATGTCTCAATATTCATGTAATCAAGTTTAATTAAAAGTCGGATTCGCGTATCGAGGGTTCTGTACAAACTTCTAGGTATGTAAATAGTTCGTCTGTCATAGGAATCGGGTCTCAAAGATTTTTCTCGCATTTTCCCAGTATGTTTCAGCTTTTCCTCCAAAATGATCAGTCCCCAATAGAATATAAGAATTAAAGGATTGGGCAAGGGATTGCAGACCTAACTATTTGACATTAATTTTAATTTGTTATTTCCACTCGTCCCTGAGAAAAATGGTCTTGACAGACGAACAGACGAACAATGGAGTGATCCTACAAGGCTTCCCTTTTCCTTTTGAGGTACGAAACGATAAAAAAGATTATTAAACATGTAAATTAAAACTTTTACAACAACAAGTTTGTTATAATTATTTATACCTGTTATTCTTTTTCCTAACAATTTCAGGTCTGTGTTTAATAAACTGTTTTTATCAGTAATATTATTAAATGATTACATAAAATATAATTTAATTAATTTAACAATGTCGGAGAAATTATTAAGAAAAAAAATACAAAATCAATTTAAATTATTATTTGACAAGAAAATAAAAGGTAATAATTGTATCTGTGAAATACCTTTGTAGATTTTCTGTTTTTTAAATCAAGCTGCACTCGACACTCGACTAGAATGGCTTTATAATTTCACTGAAGAAAAAGAGAGAATTTATTTTTATTATTTTTCTTTAACAAATACGTATACATTGATGTACATATTCCAATTTAATTTTACGAACCAAATAATGTTTTAATACAAAACATCAGCAGTGACGCTTAGGTGCTTTGAAGTCCTTAGAGGATGATGTCCTGGTCTATCCTTCAAATTCTCTTAACCTAGAATTAAAAAAAAGAAAACAAAAATCAGTAATTTTGCAAAACAAGTTTGAATTATTTGTTTATTGTATTAATCCCTAACCAAAGTTTAACATAACTGCTGTATACAGTTGTTAAAATCAGATATCAAACAAGGACTAAAATGCAAGTATCACCACTTCTTTAATCCTAAATAAAGTATTAAGTAATTAATAAATAACTTTTAATAATAACTACTTTTATTTATTATTGTACAAATTCTAATTTTAAATGACAATTTATTTAACCAAACATGTTGTAGGTTTCGAGGACCTTTACTAGGACTTCCATGTTTACGTATCACTATGATAATATCTCTGTGAGCACAACTCCCTGAACGAATATTTTCCGGTAAATGAAACCCTCTGTACGCCTATGATCATCGCAAATGTGAGAAAATACTAAGTAAGTTCTTTTACTGTTATTATTGATGTCTACTATTAAGCTACCCCGTCTTTAAGCCGAAAATAAAACACTTCTCCACTCGATCAAATGGAGTCTTTTTTTCAGTGGAAAGACGAAGAACGCGGTACAAATAGGCAGACTATTAAATTCCACCCTCATTTTTCACGAGGGTGCATTTCATTTTGTGGAAATCTTTGGCAAGGTGGTATTATCGGATTAAGTTTGTGCTTCCACGCACATTCAGCACATAAATCATTTCCCGATGTCAGACTTGTATCCAGGAAAAAAACTTCTATTTGTATTCAGAGCACACTTAAGTTCTAAATTTGCTTATTTGCGCTGGGAAACAGAAAGAAGAATCGCAGTGTGCGTAAACGAATATATTCGTACGTGTCAAGAAAAATTAAATGTGTGTTTTGCTTTAGTCGGAAACAACGCCTTTGCTTTAAAATCCTGCAATCTGAGTAATATGAATTATTTTACTACACGAGTACAATTGTTAAAGGAAAAGACGACTCTAAAGAAAGACAAGACAATAAACGTTCAATAAACAAAATAAATGAATGAAATTAAAAAAAGATATAAAACTAACAATGTGGATACTATCGGGTTGTTCGGAAAGTCATTTCGTTTTTTCCCGACAGAGGATTTAATTGTATTCTTTTGCACCCAACTTCACATTTAAGCCGTATAATTTTTATATGCTTTGAGAGCTCATATAGCAAGGCTTGTGTGTGAAAAATTCCAATTAATTCTACGCAGTAGTTTTTGGTTGGTGCCCTTTTAAATATGGAGAGCGATAAGCAGCATTTTCGACATATCTTACTGTTTTACTACAGAAAGGGTAAAAATGCTGTTCAAGCCAGAAAGAAATTGACTGATGTGTATGGAGAAGGTGTGTTGACAGTACGCCAGTGCCAGAACTGGTTCGCTAAATTTCGATCCGGCAATTTTGATGTCGAAGATGCACCACGTTCGGGAAGGCCGGTTGAAGCTGATAAAGACGCGATAAAGGCATTAGTTGATGTGAACCGGCGAATAACAACACGTGAGATCGGATTGAGGTTAAATTTATCAAATTCAACAGTTTATGACCACTTGAAAGGCCTGGGATTATCCTCGAAGCTCGATGTATGGGTTCCCCATGTTCTCACAGAGAGAAATCTGTGTCGCCGCATTGACGTCTGCGATTCGCTTCTCAAACGTCACGAAAATGATCCGTTTTTGAAGCGCATCATCACTGGGGACGAAAAATGGGTTGTATACAACAACGTCAAACGCAAGAGGTCATGGAGCAAAAAAGATGAACCGGCTCAAACCATTTCCAAAGCCGATATTCACCAAAAAAAGGTGATGCTGTCTGTTTGGTGGGATTTTAAAGGAATCGTTTTTTTTTAGCTTTTACCGGATAACACAACGATTAATTCGGAAGTCTACTGTCATCAGCTGGACAAACTGAATGATGCACTTCAACAGAAAAGGTCAGAACTAATCAACAGGAAAGGTGTAGTGTTTCACCAAGACAACGCGAGACCTCACACAAGTTTGGTCACTCGCCAAAAGCTTTTACAGCTTGAATGGGATACAATGCTACACCCACCATATTCTCCAGACCTGGCACCATCGGATTATTATTTGTTCCGGTCACTCCAAAATTTTTTAGACGGTAAAACCTTCACCTCAAATGAGGAGGTCAAAAACCTCCTCGATCAGTTTTTTGCCAGCAAAGACCAAAAATTTTATGAGCGTGGAATTATGCTACTACCAGAAAGATGGCAAAAGGTGTTGGACCAGAACGGTCAATATATAATTTAATAAAGTATTTGTTTATTATACGAAAACTGTCTTTCATTTCCACAAAAAAAAACGAAATGACTTTCCGAACAACCCTATAGATACAAAATGGAAATCTATTATTTTTAAGCTTTCAATTGTACTGTATCTTCAAAATATGCACCTCTGTTCAAAATAAACGTTGTTATCTCTGTTTTTTCATCTAGCCACATTAAAGTATTGAAACGACCTGTAATTAACGAAAGGAATAGTAAATATATAAAAGGAGGAGACAAAAGAAAGCAGTAGAAAGTTAAAAAAAATAGATAGCTGAAGGCCAAGTTTTAACGAATCCTCCTGAATTATTTTCAGTCTAGACAATGTCTGCATAATTATGAGAGAAATGCTTAGATTCCTAGTCTTAAACTAACGACCTGTTGAAATAAGAAATTTATTAAGTTAGTTTATAAAACATCAAAAATAATCTACGTTTATTATTTTAAGGCGAACTGCCAATCAAGTGTGATCATTTGTTAACCAGTATAGTGCAATTAATTTTATGAACAAAAATTATTTGCTATGAATTTGTTGTTAATAAGTAGAAGAATAAAACCTCTAAAGACATGAAGGGTTAGTTAGAAGTAGGGATATATTAGAAGCAAAAACAGGAATATGTAGAGGCGGATAAAGTCCTGAATCAAGGAAATACTAACAACATCAGCACAGGATAGGAAGTATAATATAAAAGTTACAACATTATGCCTTAATGTTAACATAAAATGTCAAAAATTCTTGAGGACCTCTAAATAGCTGCAACTAGGAAAGAATCCATCATTGTTAATGTCAAAAAGACAGACAGGTAGTCGTCGAAAATAAAAATTAAATATGATTTTTTAGAAGTTTTGCAATTCTTGAGCGATTATTAAACACTTTTAGTCGTATTAACTGTTCTAAAAGCTTTTTAATATGTCAAAAATAAATAAATATTCAATCCTTTAGGTTTGCAAATAGTTTGTTCATTACGGGAATCAAGTCTTGAAGATTTTTCCCGCTTTTTCCGAGTATGTTTTAAATTTGCCTCCCAAAATTAATCCCCAAAACGTATAATTAAAAAAGGTTTTAGAATTTTCCTCTTTACTTGACGTTATAGGTAGGTTCTGATTCTTTCACAAGTGCCAAAATGTGTAGCATAAACGGCTGTATCTTTTGATTGCGTTGACTTAGAAGCTTCATTTTTGTCACAGCTCCAAGGTATTGCAAATTTGAGTATGGGGTACCTTTACGGGTTCATGATAATATGGGGCTTGACAGGCAGACAGACAGACGAACAACGAATTCATCCTATAAAGGTCTCTCTTTTCTTCTTAGGGTACGCAACCCTAAAATTTGGCAGTCTTGGTGTACAACAATTCCGGAGTTTTCTCCGTTGGTTGTCGATTTTAAAGGTTGAGTTTTTCTTCGTTTCGAACTGAAAATAATGACTGTAGGGCAAGTTGCAATCGATCAGCGACCAAATCAGTTTGCTGTTCTCAATGTACTGACATTCGGAGAGATTACTTTGAGAGCCGGCATTGAGAAACAAAGAAAGGGTGGATACCCTTACTGATGGCGTAACATTAGGCTTAGCTATTTTTGTTTCGATCATTTCCGAAAGCCGTTCCGCTTATGTTGTCGAATTAGACGACGCCGGCGACGCTGACGACAGCGGTTACCAATACGAGTCTCTACATTTGTTCCAGTTTGGATTTAATGTTGTTACAATTTGCCGGAAATAGAACTGCGATAGCGATCATTATTTCGAATTCCTTTTGCGGATGACTGACTTGTCCCGCATATGGTCCTTTATGTTATACTACAACAGATCTAGTTGACAGATGATTGAGCGATTCGTTGTTCAGGCAGATTGAAAACCAATTGAATTTGTAACACCAAAGTTTGTATTCAATTATTGCTTACCGATCAGATATGAGCTGAACTTAGTATTAAAATAATTCGAAGTGGTCTGTATTCTGTCGAAACTGTCACACGCGGATCGCGATTTCGATCTTTTTGGATCTCATCAGCGCGTCGCAATCAGCTCCGACAGAACACAGGCCAACTTTTACCTGCTGTCTTAACAGCGCGTTTTAGAAAATACTACAAATGGCGCAGTAAACGCCATCTGTAGCACGATGCTACTGCGTTTACTGCGCCATTTGTAGCATTTTCTACAATGAACTTATTATTGTCGGTAAATAGTGTGGTATGTATTTAGAACTTTGTCATCAGTTTACCATAGGTGTTAGGTAGTGTAGTATCCACGAAGGTAACGATATTGTTCGATGACATGGAATACTAACGTGAGCGATAAATTCTCATGCTTGACAAACGTTAGAGCACGAATAAGGCAATTTTACGCCCCTTCAAGTTTTCAGTAAGAATGACGCGGAAATATTATTTATGAGAGCCACCTTGGCATAGCATCAGCCGTAACGTCTCAAGATATTGGTCTGGAGATGCTCTAGAATGTTAAATGCTTCTCTTAATATATTGCTGGAACGGAACCAACAGGATAATACAATTTTCAGTGCATTAGTTACTTCACCTTCCTATGTTTTTATATTTCATCACTTTTACCTCCTCGTAATGTATATATACGTATTATATTTGTAGGTAGGTAATTATAAAATGAGAAAAAATTATTTCTCGCAGTTAATTAAGCAAATACAATTAAAATTGATACAGCATGACAATTTTAATACTTGCATCATCATCATAAGGTCGTCAGTCTTAAGACTGGTTGGACACGTATCTTCACTTCTTCGTTCGAATTTCTAAATTAACCGTTCTTAAAAAACTTTTGGGTATTTCATTCCCACTAGCCAGTAATGCTGGTGGGCGGGCAGTCCCTCCGGACTACGCCGGAAGGTAGAGCGGAAGGCTCTCTTCAGCCTGCTTTCAGGAATCGTAGAAATGGGTGGGTGGTGGTTCAGGTGAGAAAGATGAGACGGACGAAATGAAGACAGAAGAGAATGAAAGATTATCTGTGGAATTTTACTGCCTCAGCATTTGTCTAGGTGATCCCTACTACTTCTTCCGTCCTGACTTATCTGACTTCCTAGATATCTAAAATCAGCCACTTCTAATTTTTCATCTTCTATCTTTATATTCGCTCTTTCCCTACTTTTTCCCTTCCCTTGTATACCAGTATTTTTGTTTTACTTTTATTTATTTTCATACAATACTGTTTTGTCAGTACCGCTTCCATTTTATTTAAAGCTATCTCTAACTCCTCCTTACCAAATGCTAATACTGCTATATCATCTGCAAATCTAAGCATACTAACCTTTTGTCCCTGTATATCTATCTCTACAGTTGTACTGTCTTTAATGATGTTGATCGCGTCTTCGATGTACAAATTAAAAACCGGGGGTGACAGTGTGCATTCCTGTCTGACTCCCTTCCTAATATTTACTTCTCTACCTTGGAACCGCAAGCTCACTCTTTTATCTTTGTAATTCATCCCTACATTTTTAAGTATATTTAACATTTTTGCATAAAGAAAAAAATTTCTAGCCCTGACCTGTACATTGCTTAGTAACTAAATTGCTATATTACATTAAAAAATCGAGAATTGTAGCAAAATATTTAATTCAAGAACATTAACTAAAACACTAATCAATCAATGAATAAACTATTAATATTTATGAGTAGGTACTTTTGTTTAAATATATTTTTTTTATTATAGGTATGTTTAAGTATCTGTTTGTATCCGATGTTAACATTCAATCAGTCAACCGTTATGACTTAGATGTTTTTGTCTTTTCCGATTGGGTACCGATGACAAATCCCTACACGTAAATTTTAAAGTCGCTCTTCGTCAAACAAGCGGGTAAAATGGAAAGAGGAAGTCAATTAGGATTCGGCGTGTTCCGATGGCGTCAGGAAGGAGGCATACGACGACGACGACGACGACGACGCTTCGCAAAAATAAAGGAGAGAGAGCCAAGACGCAAATTCCACAACTAGAACGACGAGCTTTTCGACGCTGACGGCGAAAGCGTCTTCGTACCCGTCAAACCGTCGATCTGTATTCATACACAAAGTGTCAGGAGCAAGTGAGAAATGAGCCGCTTATCATTCATCATCTGATACAAGGCTTTGCTTCCTTGTAGCTGCCACGGAACGTACAGGCGGTTAAATGAACCGTTGCATTGTACCACCCTACGTGTACATGTATTATATGGATCGTTACATACATACATACATACATATATATATGTAATGTATGACTGTCTTTGTGTTTGAATATACCTATGTTTATACGACAAATAGATTGTCACTATTTTACTACTAAAGAAAAATTTTGACCTGGGCGATTTGGAAGCAGATGGGACTGGGACAGTCTTGGTCTTGATCTTGCTTATTTGGTCTTGGCTAAAATAGTTGTACTCTTAGTTTGGTCTTTCTGATACTAGTCTCGGTCTTGGTCTTGGTCTTGCGTGTTTTGGTTTTGGTCAATGCTCATTTAATCTGATATGTAGGTTTTTTAAATAGCTCTTCCATCATCATCATCATCATAAGGTCGTCAGTCCTAAGACTGGTTGGACCTCCACTCTTTCCTATCCTGAGCTAAACAGGAATCTAATCTAGGTCTACCACTACCCCTTTTCTACCTCTAATATGTCTCTGACTAGACTTTCATGCCTGAGAAGGTGTCCTACCAACCTATTTCGCCTATTTTTTATTGACTTCCATAGAGTTCTCTGTTCTCCTATCCTTTCCAATGCCTCTTCATTTCTACCCACGTTATCCTCATCATCCGCCTACAACACCACATTTCGAAGGCTTCTAACCTTTTCTCTTCCGCCGTGCCCTCTGTCCATGTTTCGCACCCGTACAGCGCCGCGCTCTAAACATATACCTTTAACAACCTTTTTCAAATTTCTAAATTAACCGTTCGCGAGCATAGAAGTGACTTCTTTTTATTAAAGGCGACACGACCCTGCGCTATCCTCTGCTTTATATTTCTATTACTCCTTCCATCCTGACTTATCTGACTTTCGAGATATCTAAAATCAGCCACTTCTTCTAATTTTTCGTCTCCTATCTTTATATTCGCTCTTTCCCTACTTTTTCTTCCCTTGCAGACCAGTATTTTAGTTTACTCTTCCAAGTACAAATTTTTCTATTAACCGACATAATAATTGTCTTAAATGCTGAAATTTGCTGTCATGAGTTTTAAACAAACTAGTGTTGATGCAGGCAATTGACCCTTCCTTCAGCGTATAAATTGACTTTTTTGCGAATAAAATGGGGTCCTTGANACTAATAGGGATTTCTATTAGGTACATGTAGTCACCAAAGGAAAAATACAATATGTTATCGAGAAATTCGTACAAATACCTTCAGCATCTTTTTCAATTAAATAACAAAGTTAGTAATGTTAGTCCAATAAATAAGCATTTTTTACGGTAAATGTCTTTTGAGGAGACCCCGCTATGGCAAGATCAGAAGAAAAATGTTTTCTTATCGTTTAGGGTAGGTATCTGTTTCACGCAGTTAAATTTTCTGCTCGGGTTGATCCTGTAGGTTTATCAAAGGATAGTCTTCATTGATGTTTCAATTTCCCAGATGCTTCCTATTGTTGTCAATAAAAAAACAGGATGTATTGGTAGACGTTACAAAGGAAGGCATCAAGTAGACATATTGAAAATGTAAACAATCATTTCCTCTGCATGGAAAAATCCTGTTTTCTAGAATTTTCTTCTCTACTGCATCAAGCGTTGGCAGAATGGTGAACCTTTTTTTCAGTCGGTGAAAAATTCAAAACCAAATAATAATATAGTCTATTAAAAATAAAATATTCATCAAATATTATAAAAGGAAATTGGTAATCAATTAGTAGACTTTTTTGCGAATAAAATGGGGTCCTTGAAATAAGTAAAAAATATCGATAAAGAATTAATTTGTCTTTACATTTCAACTAAATGTTATTCAGACATAGAAGCAAAGAGCACTTACTCCGAGGACATTCTTGAAGATCCCTTTTTTTTAAACACTGATAAAGTTCCTTTTTTTATATTTATTGTTAAAATCTAGTAACGTAAACTGCAAGACTAAACTAACCAACCAACCGCCCTCGTAAAAATCACTGTCTAAGCATTAAGGAACTATCACATCCTGTCATCATAAACGCTAAATCATATGCTAAAGCTAGACGAGTATTAAAATTAACAATCGATTATCGATTGTAATAAAACAATTGGTTATTGTGATTAATCTGAATAACAGAAGCATTAAAAGTTACGTGATAGACGGCATGTCTTTAGCACTACTTTAGTAGGTAGGTACGTTTTATTTTCTAAAATGTTTCTTCAAACGTAAGGCCCCTTCTTTGCATAATTTGTTGCTTATTAGATTGTCCTATTAAATGATTACATAAATTGTAACTGTCATTTCTTATTTAGACAAGAAAAATAAAAAAATACTTAAAGTGGATTTGCTTGGTTATCAGCGGGGGAGTGTCGCGATGAGACTGATAATGCGACCCCCGCGGGCGTGTGGGATGCAAAACAGAGGGAGAAAGCCACCAGAGCTGGCGTACAAATGTGTGTGTATGTTTGGATATGCTGTTTACAAACGGAGCGGTGATATTTTCTCGTCTGAGGACGTTTTCTGTGACAGCGAGCGACGACGACGGTGGGCGACGTAGCAATCCGAGAAAATGACTAAATTCAAATTCCAACAATGTGCAACACCTTTTTCACGGACTTTTGTGCAAAAGTAATCCTGCGTGAATCTCCAAGGTGGATGGTTTCTCACAAAAAAACTAACTATCGTATACACTAGCAGCGAATTGAGAACCGAACGTATAGAGCAGGGGTGGCCAACAAGTCGATTGCGAGACCAATTTTGATTGATTGTAGAAGCAATTAAAGATTTTGATGTAAGATTCAAGGATTTTGAAAAAAATTAAAGAAATTGTGAAATTTATATCTTTACCTTTCAGAAAAAATTTAAGTGTGAAACGCTTTAGCCAAAACATTTGAGACATATTTCATATGGATCAAAAGGCATAATAAAATTATAATTTACGAACTGACTTAATTTAACAAGCCAGAAAATTTGAAGAAGGTTTTTGGAAATGTTAACTGAAAAAAATATTCCAGTATCATTTTTAGGTACCGAATGTACGGAATGCTGCTACTGAAATTTGGATCTGGAAATTTATTTTCTTCATGAGTCTTTATCTCGAAAACTTAACGAGTGATTTATTTTTGAACATATACGTTACTCACAGTCTCTGTATGAGAGACTCGAACGATAAAATTGTTAATTCAGAGATTCGAGTCTCTCACAGAGAGACTGAATGAATAAAACTGAAAAATTGAGAGACTCGAGTCTCTCG
>NW_020439682.1:763555-769971 GCF_000699045.2 Agrilus planipennis
CATGTCTATCGAGACACCACTTATTGAGAGATTCGAGTCTCTCGTTCAGAGACTGGATACGAAATGAGGATCTCTCTATGAGCGACACCAGAGAGACTCGATGAGAGTCGTAGACTCGAGTCTCGCTTCCAGAGACTCTGAGAGACTGAACATTTATATCTCGGGTTATCTACCCATATTTCTTTGGAATGCACCTTATACTAAAACACACTGTATAAAAATAGTATGCATTTCACACTGCTTCTCCCCCCTTAGACTACGCTTATGACAATAAGTCGAACGCAAGATAAAAAATAGACCTTATATACAGAAAAGTTGACCACCCCTGATATAAAGCAAGATCCCAGAGCCACCAGACATTACTTATTTACTGAGTAACAAAATGGATAGGATAGGGTAGTGTTAGTATCTACTTTGAACGTATGGATACCTACACTACTTTTTGTAAGCAACCAGACCAATTGTAGGAGTCAGACATTTGCCATACACAATTAAAATGTCGCTGTATTATAATTCCATCTAATTATCGCGCTTACGCTTTTGGTCGCTATAATTTGTATAACTGCTTACAAAAAATATTGAAATAGTTTCCTAAGTATCATATTTAAAAATGAAGACTAACATTTACAATATTCTTCTTCTTAGGCATGAAGGTCTAGTCAGAGACATATTAGAGGCAGAAACAGGAGTTACGAGGGGTAGTGGTAGACCTAGATTAGATTACTGTTCGCAAATAGTTAAGGATGTGGGTTGTTTCCAGGAAATGCGAAATTTAGCTCAGGATAGGAAAGAGTGGAGGTATATGTCCAATCAGTCTTAGGACTGACGACCTTATGATGATGAATATTTTGTGAAACATTACGTAAAAATCAGCATCCAAACTTTAAGTTTTACGTACTTTTAGCACTATCTGCAAATTGGTATACGGTCCAAGTTAGCAAGTATGCATACGTTCAAAGTACATACTAACAATACTCTATCTCACCCATTTTGTTACTCAGAAAATAGGTACCTAACGTCTGTCAGGTCCAGGATCTTGAACTAATAGGGATTTCTATTAGGTACATGTAGTCACCAAAGGAAAAATACAATATGTTATCGAGAAATTCGTACAAATACCTTCAGCATCTTTTTCAATTAAATAACAAAGTTAGTAATGTTAGTCCAATAAATAAGCATTTTTTACGGTAAATGTCTTTTGAGGAGACCCCGCTATGGCAAGATCAGAAGAAAAATGTTTTCTTATCGTTTAGGGTAGGTATCTGTTTCACGCAGTTAAATTTTCTGCTCGGGTTGATCCTGTAGGTTTATCAAAGGATAGTCTTCATTGATGTTTCAATTTCCCAGATGCTTCCTATTGTTGTCAATAAAAAAACAGGATGTATTGGTAGACGTTACAAAGGAAGGCATCAAGTAGACATATTGAAAATGTAAACAATCATTTCCTCTGCATGGAAAAATCCTGTTTTCTAGAATTTTCTTCTCTACTGCATCAAGCGTTGGCAGAATGGTGAACCTTTTTTTCAGTCGGTGAAAAATTCAAAACCAAATAATAATATAGTCTATTAAAAATAAAATATTCATCAAATATTATAAAAGGAAATTGGTAATCAATTAGTAGTACTACTATATAATTTATTGTTGGAATTACTTCACTCCTTAATTAAATTTGACGAAAATACTCTAAAGAATTCTCTGATTTAAATAATTGCTTTGCAAAATAGATTTGATTTTTAGTTGAAACCATAACTGATGAAATAACCGGAATTCAATATAATTCCGAAAACTTGCTATCCAATTTTCCCAGTAGTGGTTAAGTTTTTCATAAATGTTGTATAGAAATCAAAGCCAAAGCTTATTTATTGTTGGAATTACTTCACTCCTTAATTAAATTTGACGAAAATACTCTAAAGAATTCTCTGATTTAAATAATTGCTTTGCAAAATAGATTTGATTTTTAGTTGAAACCATAACTGATGAAATAACCGGAATTCAATATAATTCCGAAAACTTGCTATCCAATATTGAATTTCCCAGTAGTGGTTAAGTTTTTCATAAATGTTGTATAGAAATCAAAGCCAAAGCTTCATTTCTGTAGGGATAATGTCTCAAAAGAAAGGTGAAAGATACGAAGAGGTGTGCCAAAAATACCAGGTAGAAAAGTGTTATTTTTTATACGGTTCTTAAATAAAGAAGACGTTGATAAAAAAATCCATTAAAATAACCCCTTTACCGGGATTTCATGCGTTTATTTACGATTATGCCGTTAGAGCGTCGTCAGCGTCTGCGGCGTCATTATGAATTTTCTTACTTTAGGAGCCGGAAAAATTCGGCCCGTTAGATTGTCTTCGTTATCCTTTATCGTTCCTTTCTCCTTCGCCAACACTACTGACTAATACCTTCAATTATCCTCGTAATCGCAGATAAAAGCAACTAAATCATGGCTGTTAGGACGTTGTTTTACTGCTTTTATTTCCACTCCGTTCAATATAACGACGCTTTTAATTTTTAAGTATCGTAAATATTAAAATGAAGCCTGCAAACAACTTACGATATCTTTTGATACTTTCGAATGCTTCTAATGGCAGTACAGATACGTCACGGGATTTTCAATAATATCCCCTCTTATTAACATTTTTGAGCGATGTGGGGAAACGGGAAGTTCTGCAAAAGGTTGGAAAGCTCAACTGGAAGGAATGGACAACCTAAAAAGGATGAGAGAAATCTTGTGGAAGAGGAAAATAGCAGGACAAGAAAAATAATAAAAATTGTACTTTGTATATATAAAACATATTGTTTTAATAAAGCTCATATATATAACTAAAGGCTTTTATAAGGAAAAGGATGAGAAAAAAACTAGAAACATAAAATTCGCACAGGAATATTGGAAAATATGGGCAGAAAAGACGGAAAAAACAAAAAGCAAAAAGTAATCAGAAATTAGTTTCAACAACAAGATTTAGACTAGAATGTGAAAGTAGGACGGCAAGGGACTGGGAAAAACAAGAGAAAAAAATATGCAGATAGTGTAAATTGGAACCAGAGACGTTCGAATACATTTTAGAGGGATGTGGAATAACAGGAAATGGGACAATTCGAATGGAAGGAAAGGATGGTCTAAATAAGATGAGAAAAATATTAATAAGGAGGAAAATAGCAGAAAAACGAGAAAGTAAAAAAGAGAAAATAAGTAAATGTAAATGTAAATGTAAATGCACTTTCTATATATAAAACATAATGTTTTTAATAATGCTATCTATCTATCTAATATTTTGCTGTCGTTACAACATACCAGTTCTTCTACATGTTAGGCATATTGTAAAAGAGAAATTCATATATAAACTGTGACATTTGTCTTAAATAGAGTAGACACAACTTTGGTAAATATTAATCACAATCATTTTCTGGGCGTACATCATAGTCGCAAACGCGATCGAAACGGCGTATAATAAAATGTCTTTCGGTCATCAAATCCGTCGTCTTTTTTGTGAGAACCCATCAATTTACCAGACTTCAGATAAGCTCAGATTGTAGTAGGTAGGAATCTATATATGTTTGACATTATCTCTATCGTTTCTCGGAAATTCTTAACCCTGTCGCGTTTTGTGAACAGATCAGGGGGTTGTTTGTTATCAATTTACTAAGGTCTTCCTTCAACTTTGGGAAATTTCTTGAACGATACAACATTTTACACATTTGCAGCGCAGAGTTTCATAATTATCGTAGGGTCGCCTGTCCTAAGACTGCTTAGATACTCACATCTGTTTTCTGTCTTCAACTAATCTTTGCATTTTCCTAATAAAACTAATACATCTCACATCCTTTACTATTTGTGAACATTAATTTAAACTACTACTTCTACTCCTGTTTCTGTTTTTGGTATGTCTCTAATTAGTCTTCTTCATGTCTGAGAAGGTGCGTCCTACCAACCTATCCCGCCTATTTTTTATTGACTTCCATACGGTCTTATGTTTTCCTATTCCTTCTAATATTACCTCCTCATTTCAATATTCGCCTGTATTAGCACATTTCGAACGCTTCTAACTTTTTCTGCTACAGATTTATATAACCACTTATAATTATCTAACGGATAAAGAATTACAACGAAATTAAAAATATATTTAAATGGTCCTAAATTCTTTAAATCTACTTGTTTGTGTGTAACTAGCGGTAACTTCATAAATTGAAAAGGTTTTCAAATTGCTATTCCCCTTCGAGAAATCCAAATTACTTGAAAACAATTCTATTTATAAATTTACAATAAAAAACCCTTTTAGCTTGCCTCTATCAAAGTTTAGAATGTGGAGGATATAGGATTGAAACAAATTACAATTTAAAACAATGGGATTGCACCAACAGCAATATATATATATATATATATAAGTAGTTACATATCGTAGACTAAACCCACGAACCGCCACTGTATTCACGTCCTACTAGAGTTTAACTAATTAACGAATTTGTCCGTTTACTTCAGCTAATATAATTGGGGATAGATGTGCAAGGGCAAAAGATTAGTATGCTTAGATTTGCAGATGATATAGCAGTATTAGCATCTAGCAAGGAGGACCTAGAGATACCTTTAAATAAAATGGAAGCGGTACTGACAGATCAGTACTGTATGAAAATAAATNTAAGACTGGTTGGACACGTACCTCCACTCTTTCCTATCCTGAGCTAAACTTCGCATTTCCCTAAAACTAGAACAACCCACATCCTTAACTATTTGCGAACAGTAATCTAATCTAGATCTACCTCTACCCCACCTAACTCCCGTTTCTGCCTCTAATATGTCTCTGACTAGACCTTCATGTCTGAGAAGTTGTCCCACCAACCTATCTCGCCTATTTCTTATTGACTTCAATAGAGTCCTCTGTTGTCCTATTCTTTCTAATACCCCTTCATTTCTAACCTTTTCTACCCACGATATCCTCATCATTCACCTGTAACACCACATTTCGAACGCTTCTAACCTTTTCTTTTCCGCCGCGCCCACTGTCTATGTTTCGCACCCGTACAACGCCGCGCTCTAAACATATACCTTTAACAACTTTTTTGAAATTTCTAAATTAACCGAAGATATTGACTTCAGCATTGTTTATGAAGTTTAAGTATCTAGATATTTGAAATTTTCAATACTCAGGATAGGAAAGAGTAGAGGTACGTGTCCAACCAGTCTTAGGACTGACGACCTTATGATGATGATGATAAAATAATTATTTGAACTCCAAATTTATACGAGTGAAGTCTTCCTTCCTCTTTTAATTAAATATACCTGAAAGAAAATAAGATTTAATTTTTCGTACTATTCCGTCAGGGGCTACCACCTTAAACTGTACAATCGGTTCAAACGTAATTTATATTAGTAACCGGAAACACAATTAGTAACTAACTTTGTTTACGCATGTACTGTTACAACAAGGAAACTTACGATCGATTTACAGAACAATGAACAATTTTAGCAATATGTACCGATCTGATTAATTAATTAAATATCTGCTTTGGGAAATTGGTTCCAAAGTAGAAAATTTCGGTAATTGATTTTCAATAAAACACTAATGTAATTTTCACTTTATTTACATTAAAACTGACAAAATAACGATCAAATAAAAGAATTACTCAATAGCAAAATGACTGACAACAGTACGATATGTTCCACTTAATACGATTTGGAGGAATGTTAACAATCCAATTAAAAACTTTAAGTAGGTGCCTACCTTCCAACCACTACAGATGATCAAATTCATCGATGTTTCTAAACAATAGTGCCATCAGTCAATTGTGTTAAGCATAGGGAACTTTTCAATCTTTAAATTTTGTTCTATTTATCAATTGGTTCATGTGGCATCATTAAAATTTGCTGCATTTAAACAGCTGTAATTAAATAGGCCAAAGTCATCTTACTTAAGAGTGTCTCGCATAAAATTACTCATCATTTTCATCATAGGGTCATTAGACTGGTTACTACCTTATAAACTATGTTTCGCATCCGTACGATGCCACGCTCCAGACATAATAATCTTTTGTCTCTGTATATCTATCCCCACAGACTAAAAATCATTTTAAATTCAAAATGTTTCTATAACCTTGGTGATCGCGTGACTATTGTGTAGTCAGAAAATCTTAAGTGGTTTGAGATTTTCGCGATTTTCAGTTATTTTTACCGAAAAGTAAAAGAAAAATATTTGGTGGTTGTTTTTATTTACTAATCACTACATACGAGGGTGGATTGATAAGTTTCCGGCCTGACCAAGAAAAACAAGGTTTTTAAAAAATTTTTTTTTTTATTTCTCAACATAATCTCCTCCAAGGCTGATACATTTCTCATAGCGGTGTTCCAGTCTATTAATGCCATCTCTATAGACTGATTCGTCAAGCTCCTCAAAATAACCATTTACAGCTTCGATTACTTCTTC
>NW_020439682.1:770290-773816 GCF_000699045.2 Agrilus planipennis
TGTCTAATGACAAAAAAACTGTGAATGTTGTATATAAAGACATTCTGTAGTATATTTAGTATGTTCAGGGGGTATCTTTTGAAGATTTCCCTTTTTCGATAATAATCTAAACAAAACAAAAATATATTTAGTATCAGCATTGCACCCGTGCGAAGTTGGGGCGGTTCACTAGTCTGCAACAGAAGTGATTTCACACTGATTTTCGATATCATGTCCCCACCCAAATTAGTAATGTAGCAGCCATCGTATATTTTTAGAAAAATTTACCTAGGTAGGTTCCTTCACCAGTTTCCGACTTTTATGACGAAGATATAAGAATATGTCAAGCAGAAAGAGCAATATTTTTCCAGGAAATAGGTACGCTTTCGGGAAATTAAAATGCATTAGTGCAAAGTGTATTCGTATACAATATGCATACGTCTACGTATGTAAGCTGTACAAAGTCAGTCAGTCATTCATTCATTCATTCATCCATTCGGTCGGGCATATCTACAATTTAATTTAGCGGCAACGGCGGAAAGGCTTCGTACACCGTTGATTTCCGTTCGTGAATGCAAAGTATCGCTTCAGGTTATAACGAAAACGTGCTGCATTGGAAGACGAAAACGAGAAAAGAATAAAGCAGCCAGAACGGCTTATGGAAGAAGGAACTGTACGACGAGAAGTAGAGTGGAATTCGGTTTACTTATGACTTGAAACCGAAATCGGAATATTGCCTCGAGGTAACTATGATTTAGAATAAAAGAAATGATGTGCTACATAGTAGTTTTCAAAGCGGTGATTTTTGAAGGAAATTCCGCGTCGACTGTGTAAAGCTTTTGATTTTTTTTTCAACGTTATTTCTACGGTAAAAACTTGGAAATTATGGAAAATTTTACAATCAAACAAAGTCGACATAAGTATATACGCTGATTGATCGAAACCATTCATTAAAATTTTCTAAAGGGAACGAAATTTGGTATATTTGCCTAATTCTAAAAAAATGGTGTACTTCTTCAAAATTTTTGAAAACTATTTTTCTTATTGAACAGTTTGCAATATTGTTTTAAAAATTTAATACTCGAATTCAAAGAACTTTCGACGGTTATAACACTGAAACGGAATCTCGCAACGGGACGCTTCCGTTCTCGACGCAGTGTACAGTAACTGTAGAAAATTTTGATAATACTCCCTTGGATGTCGGACTATTTAATCCGAAAATATGGGTCTTTCTGTGGAAAACGCTAAAATGAAGAATAGTGCAAATTGCGCGAATTGGGTCGGCTTTATGGCAGACCAGGAATGTCAGAGCTCAGAGCCGCTTTCGTCAAAAATTTGCCACATTTATTGAGCTTCGAACGAGCTGTGTTTGGTACGTATGGGATGTCGATCTGTGGAGCTATGACTTTTCAATCGCGGCAAAGCTTTTAAATTTGAATTTGTACAGCCTGTAGCTAGAAAACGGTAGGACTTATCGGAAATGGTTTGGTTTAATCCAAATGAAATAGACATAGCATCAGTAAGGTGACGTGGCTTTTCTAGTAGATGATGTTGATAAAGGTCTTCCGGGGCGCCGTTCGTTTTGAACTCATTCTACGACTTTTTTGAAGTCTTCTAAACCGTTTGAAAACATTTTTTGCGACATAGCCTCATCGCCAAAGGCCTTCTGCAACATTCTTAGTTTTTCCGCGGCGGAATATTCAATCCGCAAGCAATATACAGTAGAATCCGCTTATAATGACCAAACACTAACTTAAAGAAGGGGGCGCCATACAAAGTATAGTCTTAGAAAATAAACAACTTTATATTTTGGTTAGTTATTTAGTTTAATAGAGAGAAAATCTACAAATTGTATATATTTAGTAACAGAAAAAGAAAAAGAACGATGAATTGTAATATCAATATACATAAGAAAGGTCAGAAAAGTGAGCCAAAATGTAATTATTAATCATTTGGGTCACTATAGCCGGGTATGATTTCTTGAGAATCAATCATAATAAACGATATGTCATTTTAAACTGAGTCGTTATATCCAAACTTTCCTATAGAGTATTTAATATGAAAACCAAACATAATAGGTTGGTCAATATAGGCGAAGTCATAATAAACGAATTTCACTGTATAATGCAAATTCCTTGGTCGACAAAATCAGACATAGAAAAATCGAAAAACTCAGTTTTGCATGTTTAGAATACGTGCAGTCCTGTAGCAGTTGAATATATTACTGACACGAAACTACATATACGTCAAACAAACATAGGAATAATAATTTTGTGATTTCATAGAAGTTTAAATGAAAAATTCACATTATTGTTTGTTGACACTTAACGAGGGATTGCGGGGGAACAGGTAAAATCTTGTCGTTACGTTTAGGTACGTTTTTATATTTAGAATCAGAAAATTATTTATTTGATTCGCGAAAAGTTCGGAAGCAATACGGTGCCTACTATAATAAAGCATGATGGCGAGAGCTTGTTGTGCGACGGAACTCGAATAAAAAGAAGTAAAAAGGAAACGGCCATCTGCGATCTGTATTTCTCGTCAGTGAGCGTCCTTCTACACGACCTCTTCATTAAATTTTATTTCTACTCCTAAACGTTTACGGTTACTTTTATTGTTACTCGGTCCTTTGGCTGTTGTCCACACCATGATAAAATAGCGGCGCTGAAGTTATTATTGAGAAATACGTTCGTTCCGCCAACTTTTTACTGCGCTCATTTCATAAAACGTAACAGTTGTTGATGTTATATGAATGTTATTAATTTTTGAGTTACCTGCTCTAGTAATGTACCATTTTTAGTATCTACGTGATTTCGAAATAGACTATGAACTCTCTACCACAAAATTCAATAAAGAGATCATTCCTCTCGTAGCTTTTATAAAGTATATTTTAAGACGTATATGCAACCAAATGTACGCGCAAAACAAAAATAAGAATGTATGCAACCAACTACACACCTGAGTGCAGACATTTAGACTCGACACCTATTCGAATATATCAAAATTGATGACTTCTAATCGAAAATTTTTATTAAACGGTTGAACATCCTGGAAATCCAAAGTAGACGCGTTAGTTGGTTTTAACTTTTAAATAGACGTTTTAACAGTCAGTTAATGGTTTCAGAATATAGGTATCTAATATCATAACGTCGTCAGTCCTTAGACTGGTTGTATACGCACCTCCACTCCTTCCTATCTTGAGCTAATCTTCGCATTTGCCTAAAACTAGAACATCCTCCATCCTTAATTATGTATTTGCGAACAGTAATTTAATCTATAGGGTTGTTCGAAAAGTCATTTCGTTTTTTGGAAATGAAAGACAGTTTTCGTATAATAAACAAATACTTTATTAAATTATATATTGATCGTTCTGGTCCAACACCTTTTGCCATCTTTCTGGTAGTAGCATAATTCCACGCTCATAAAATTTTTGGTCTTTGCTGGCAAAAAACTGATCGAGGAGGTTTTTGACCTCCTCATTTGAGGTGAAGGTTTTACCGTCTAAAAAATTTTGGAGTGACCGGAACAAATAATAATCCGATGGTGC
>NW_020439682.1:774312-787388 GCF_000699045.2 Agrilus planipennis
TCACTCTCTTAAAACGTACTTACTTACACTGGTAACTGGTAAAAAACTGGTACTCCGACTTTCTCCTTTGGCGACAAAGATTTCTAAAGGGGGTGAAATTCTTAGAATCTTTGCCGTTAAAAACATACACATTCAAAGCTGAGGGTTCAAATGGTCATAAAAACAGGTACAAAATGTTAGTTTGTTTAGCTTAAAAAACGTATTTCTTTTGCTTCAAAAAAGAAAGAGGAAAAAATCGGAATATTTGAAAATAAATATTAGTTAAATTTTACTTACTACTACATTTAGGAATTAATAATAATATGCATAAAAAAAAGGTAAAATACTGCCGAACATGAGCTAATCTTCGCATTTCCCTAAAACTAGAACATCCTACATCCTTAACTATGTATTTGCGAACAGTAATCTAATCTAGGTCTGCCTCTACTCCTCTTAACTCCTGTTTCTGTCTCTAATATGTCTCTGACTAGACCTGCGTGCCTGAGGTGTCCTACCAACCTATCTCGCCAATTTTTTATTAACTTCCATAGAGTCCTCTGTTCTCCTATTCTTTCTATCCTCTTCATTTCTAACCTTCTCTATCGCCGGTAACACCAAATTTCGAAAGCTTCTAACTTTTTTCTTTTTTTTTTGTTGGTCGATTTTTTGATCGTGAATTCAAGAAAAGGATTCGGCGCCAACAAATATAAGCCTAAGTACATGATGGAGTAGAGGTGAAAACATCGAGTACCTACTTTTTAAATATGTTAAGGCATGCGGATGGGGGACACGGTGAGGGGCTTTTAGTTTTGAGTGGCTGTCGACGGTAGGTACATATTTTGTTATTCATGTGACATCCGATTTCAGTATGCAGCGGCAATTCTTTCATTATTTTTCCTTCAATACAGCAATTTACGTTTATAGATGCGATATCGCTCGGAATAAAAATTGCAGATGTTGCGACGTATTTGGCTTACATTTGATGTAACACAATCGACGAATCGTCTGCTGAATATTAAAAACATCACCGATGTACCTATCTAACATTATTTCATTCACTTCCCTTCTTTTACTCCCTTAATGCGACCGAGAATTTTGAAATATTATTCGACATAACTCTAAACATATTTACATCATCGACATAGTCTGTACGAACCAATTCGAACGATTGGTAGTATCAGCCGAAAATTGTTATTAAGTTGGACGGGTAGTCAGGTTTAAGATGATAGTAAGTCATAAGTAAGGTCCATACTTAGGCCGATGATCATAACAGTTGAATATTCCTTATTCTATTATGCGCTGAGAATAAACAGGTTCTGTAAGTGCACCTCTGACAATGACGTTTTTGCGAACTAAGTGCAGCCGGTAATTATTATAATAATTAATTTTCTATGCTGCATAAGATCTGGTCCAGCGCATGAGATAACACGAAAGAAAGAATACTTGCCGTATGTCGTTTGTCATTACGTACAATATTTTTAGCTAATTTTTTATTGTTCTCTCTATCGACAAGATATACGAGGGTGGATTGATAAGTTTCCGGCCTGACCAAGAAAAACAAGGTTTTTAAAAATTTTTTTTTTTTATTTCTCAACATAATCTCCTCCAAGGCTGATACATTTCTCATAGCGGTGTTCCAGTCTATTAATGCCATCTCTATAGACTGATTCGTCAAGCTCCTCAAAATAACCATTTACAGCTTCGATTACTTCTTCATTGTCCGCAAATCTCTTACCGCCAAGCCATTTTTTGAGATTAGGGAACAGAAAATAGTCACTCGGGGCTAGGTCTGGAGAGTAAGGAGGGTGCGGCATCAATTCAAACTTTAGATCGTTGATTTTAGCCGTCGCAACGATTGACGTGTGCGCTGGTGCGTTATCGTGATGAAACAAGATTTTTTTCTTCGCCAGATGAGGTCGTTTAATTTTCACCTCGTGGCTCAAACGTTGCAATAAGTCTGCGTAGTATTGACCAGTGATAGTATTACCCTTTGCAAGGTAATCAATGTATATAATACCTCTTGCATCCCAAAAAACAGTTGCCATAACCTTGTTCGCCGAAAAAATTGTTTTTGCCTTCTTTGGAGTTGGTTCCCCTGGTCCAATCCACTGTTTAGACTGTTCTTTGGTTTCAGGAGTGTAGTGGTGGACCCACGTTTCGTCAACGGTTACGAATCGACGCAAAAATTCGCTTGGATTACGCTTATACAATGACAAATTTGCGGTAGAAATGTTTTTTCGAATCAATTTTTGGTCGACTGTTAGCAAACGCGGCACCCATCTTGCACAGAGCTTTTCCATATGCAAATGTTGGTGCAAAATATGTTGCACACGTTCATATGACATCTTACAGGTCTCAGCTATCTCACGCACTTTCAATCTGCGGTCTCCCAGCACTATTTGATGAATTTTTTCGATCATATCTGGAGTTGTGACCTCAACGGGGCGTCCTGAGCGAGGCCCATCAGAGGTGCTCACACGACCCTTTTTAAACTCGGAAACCCACTGCTTAACGGTTGAATATGACGGGGAGGATGTCCCCAGTGTTGAGTCCATCTCTTTTTTAATTTCCTTCGGCGTTAACCCCTTCAAATAAAAGTATTTGATGACAGCACGATTTTCCTGCTTTTCCATTTTTACGAAAACCACAGAGGCGTCTTGTTCAGCGTGCTGTCAAACCTACACTAGCAAGGAGATCGGGCTGAAACTATAGCTACAAGCTATCCAAGGATGGTACTATAGAATGTCACCTCAAGGTAGGCCTAGTGGCGTCATCTCTTGGTTAGGCCGGAAACTTATCAATCCACCCTCGTATATAGGTAAAAACTATCGGGATCTTTTGTTTGCTCTTGCTGCGCTGGTATGAAGTTTTGTTTGATGTTTTTTATTAGAAGACAGCCAATGGCATTTTAAGACTACAAAGAATATTACAAAAGGCCTTTTTATCCCTATGTTGTTTACTTTACTTTGTTATATTCTATCCCAGGGTATCTTTTTATACGAAATTCTTACTAAAATTAACAATACTTGATGTTTATGTTAACTGGTTAAAAGTTCTTCGTTTTGATTAAACATAAAAGACAACTAGCAATAGGTACGATAGTGAATGAATGTATTTTTGTATAATAGGTCAACTGACCTCGTCGAAAAAGAGACATTCAAAGTATATCTCAGTTTCAAGAAAAAGCGTAATGTACATCAACATGATAAATTTAACAAAACAATCTAAATATTTTGAGCAAAAATTATATCATCGTTTGACCTTATTGTTCGCGTTTGAAAAAGTTGCAAATGTAAGCCAAAACTTCAGTATGTTATTTTTGTTATTCCGCATCAATAGGGTTGGTTTTAAAACGCTGTGCGAATCAATTTTTGAGTTCTCAAGTTTTCGATCTAATTTATTATTGCAACTGGGGTAGCTTTTCGGTTAGTTTATAGGTGAGAATGTGTCGAAAATTTTGTCGTCAACGGCAGAGCTGACGGATTATGCAACAATTAAATAATTTTATGCTAATTGAACAAAAGGTTGTATTAGGCTAATCAAGATAGACAAGGTGCTAGCGGTGGTCCACAACAATAGAGCGATCAATTGAGACCCTTGTCGGTTTACATCTCGCCAAGTTTCGTAGTTGTGTAATAGCATCAACTGAACGCTATCTGCCTGACCGTACCGCAAACAATCCGATCGAGTTCGTTATTATGACATTGACGAATTGCGTGTGAACCCTCGATTCCTTTGTTCTTACAATTTCCTTTATACATACAATATTTCTACATATATGCACAAGTGTATTCGCATGAAACAGGAAACACAATTGGTCAAAATACGGCCACCAAATATACTACAATACCACAATACAGGCGGGTAACACAATCGCGAAAGGACGTCTTATAAATATTACACCAGCTTGAAACAATTGACAACTTTCAATTAAGCGTTTCAATATTACTGTTTCATGACAGGTGCATATTTTAATTGATAAAATTGATTTATTAAATTCGGTTAAAAGAGTCTTCCATATGTTGGGCGCAAGGTCTATAAATATCCATTGAATATTTTTTTTTTATCAATTCTAGGATTGGATGTTCCTTACGGCCAAAATTTGGGATTCGTGGTGCATGGCCAAAGCGAACTTTTACAACTTTGACCAGCCAAACGCAACAAAAATTCTTTTAATGGAAAACAAAACCACCATTATTTATGTCCCTAATTCAGGGAAAGTTCATGGTTCAGGTTGTGAAAAATCAACTAACAAATGTAGGAAATTAATATTTGCCGGCGAAAATGAAAAAGAAGCACTTTTTCGTCGTTTTTAATAGACAAAGGATGCACGGAAAGATAAAATGGTCTGGCTCATTACAAGTACGTGTTCCTGTTAACACGCAAAGGTACAGGACCACTTATAGTCGTCATCGTTTGAAAGAGAAGTAAAGGGAAAAAGAGAGAGCGCTCCGTGAAGCGGCCCCTTGAATATCTACCAAGCCGCGTGTTCGTAGCCAGCCGAGGTCCTTAGTGAATAATGATTTCTTGTCACGTCCTGTGTCGCTTTATTTTATTGAACACGTTTTCTCGCTATGTGTGTATTTGTATGCTTTTTTTTGTGCCGAATGCGAATCGAAACCCGCACGGTAAACGTCACTCTATGGATACATATACATATATATAATATATGTGTGTGTGTGTGTGATCAAGGGGTTATAAAGCTTCCCTCGCAAATTTCGACGGTAATTTTGTCTTTTCAAACGATGCTATTATGTAAAGCACCTGCGGTCTCCGGCATGAAGGAACAGCTCTTAGGGATAAAGGTCGAAGAAATATTAACTTGGCAGGATTACCCGAAATTTGAGATCAACTTACGACGTTATCTATCCCTACCGACGAACATTCCCGGATCAGATGTCCCAAAGATTTAGTACCGGACTAGAAAAAGATTGAAAACAATGGAAGAGAAACGGAAAATAATTTGGAAGTTTGAGACTAAAATATTACAAGCCATTTTTATAGCAATTTATACTTATTAGGTACTTTTAAATAAGTTAATTTTTTTGTAGTAAACACAACTTGTTATACATTATAAAAACAAATATAAATGTTTCTTCTGAATTTAAGTGAACAATTCATGGTCTAAATTCGTCAATTTAACTGGAAGATAAAATGATTTCAAATTGTAATAAATATTCGTTGAGCAAGAGGTACCTAGTATTATGTTCAAAATCGATTTAATTATTAAATGCAGGTATAAAGNCTACAGTGCTGCCTCTACAGTTAGAGCACGGTCCCTATAACAATGTGTGGTTCCAAATTAATACTGTTACTTTCTACTTCTGATAATTTATTCACCCTCCGTCGGTCGCGCAGCGGTACTCCGTACCGCAATCCATATCTGGATAATATTTCTCTTAGTATATTGCCCGAATACCCGTGGGCTCATAGGTATACACACTTGACTATTTCTAACAACGGCTGGTAGGTGGTGTTTCAATTTTGATGTTTTTATTAGTAAGTTCTTAGGCGTTAATGTGGTTAATGTTGAAGTGACGTATTCCATATCGCAATGCGACCGGTCATGTAAGTAAAATTTTGGATATTAATTTTTATACTTCCTTTATTTTATTAAATTTATTATAATATCTTAAGCTGCTTAAATGTAAATTATGTAAAAAACATGTATAATATATTGCATTTTTGGAAATATTATTGAGCATACTACACAATTATGATACTTTAGGGATAGAGGAGCTTCTAAAAGACCACTGACTGAGGAGGAATTGCAGTGGTTCGTGGGAACTATTTCTGATAGCGATGACGGTATTGCTGATTTCGACAGTGAAAGTGGAGAAGAGGAAGTCGTTGAAGAACAGAAGCATGACAGTGAGTCAGAGCAAAGTGCTGATGAATTTGTCAGAGATACCGAACCATTGTTGGAGCCTTATCACGATGATCATTTTTATATTGGAAAAGATATAGAGACAATTTGGAAGAATACTCCTGTAAACTGTAGTAGTAAAACCAGGGCCAAAAATATTGTCAAAGTATTACCAGGACTAAAAGGTGCTGCACAAAATGTGTCGAATTCAATTGACTCTTTTTTTTTGTTTTTGACCGAAGATATGATTCACCATATAGTGTTATGTACTAATGTATACATAGAAAATAGACGTGCAAACGCTACGTATCAAAGAGATCGAGACTGCAAATTAACTTCTTCCGACGAAATTTTGGCCTTATTTGGAGCACTTTATATTATTTCAGTGAAAAAAGGGAACCACGTAAATGTTGAAGAACTTTGGACTAAAGATGGGACGGGAATGATTTTGTTAAGAGCTGCATTTAGTTATAGAAGGTTTTTATTTATTCTCCGTGCTCTTCGTTTTGACGACTTCAGAACAAGAAAAGAGCGCGAGAAATCTGACAAATTAGCAGCGGTTAGAAAAATATTTGATGATTTTGTGAAAAATTGCATGCGAAATTATAGTTTGGGAGAGTTTGTAACAATTGATGAAATGCTACATCCATTTCGGGGACGGTGCGGTTTCGTACAATATATGCCACAAAAACCTGCCAAATATGGAATAAAATTATATGCTCTGTGTGATAGTAAAACATATTACACTTGGAATTTTGATATATATTGTGGAATACAACGTGAAGGACCCTACAAAACATCTAACAAACCATTCGACATCGTGCAGAGACTAGTAGAGGCATTAAAAGGCACCAAAAGAAATATAACAACAGACAATTATTACACGAGTTATGAATTAGCGAAATATCTCTTAGAAAATGATCTCACTTTCACTGGTACAGTCAAAAAGAACAAAAGACAAATCCCACCTGAGTTCCTCCCAAACAAGTCGCGTGCAGTTAGATCCTCTCTGTTTGGATTCCAACCTGATGTTACGTTAGTATCTTATGTTACTAAAACAAATAAGGCCGTGATTTTGTTATCCACCATGCATGATAATGATGAAATTGACGAAATTTCAAATAAACCAGAAATTATATTACATTATAATAGAACCAAAAGTGGCGTTGATACCGTCGATCAAAAATGCGCTTCCTATACTACGCAAAGGATTACACGAAGATGGCCTCTCGCAATTTTTTTCAGAATTTTGGATATTGCGGGAATCAACTCCGAAGTTGTATTCAATCGCACCCAACCTATGATTACGCCGCCAAGAAGAAGGAAGTATTTGACAGGTCTAGGTATATCCCTCATGAAGAATCATCTCAAGAAAAGAGCAAAGTTACAAACTCTTCCTAAGGACATCAAAGAATTTCTTTTACCATATAAAACTCCCGTTGACGTCCTTGTTGGACTAAACCAAACTCGATGCGGTCGATGTCATATATGCAGCGCACACAAAAACAACAAAACGACAGTTACTTGCAACCAATGCCAAAGATTTGTATGCAAATCTCATAGTGAGAAATCTGTGCAATGTGAAAGCTGTCTTTATCCACCAATTGAGGAAGATTAGTTTGTATTTCCTTTTTCGGTGTGTTCCTCATTTTGTAGGTTTTAAAACATGAAGATAACCATTTATTGTAAGAAATCTTAGAAGAATTCGTTTTTTTTAAATATATTTCAGTTATACTTTATGTTCTACAAACAATATAATTTATGTTAATAATAACACAATGTTACATTATGTTCAACAAACAATATAAGAGTAAAGTTCTCAGTTTACTTTATTTTCTATACATTCCCTAAATAAACGTAATTTTCCGATTAAATTTGAACTAAATCTATTGGCGGCATAGAATGCCGCAGCGCGACTGTTGCTGTGATTTTTAATGGCGCGACCGGCGAAGGGTTAATACGTTTACTGAAAAGTTAAAATAAATAATTGTATGAATTTACGTAGTTTTTACCGAAAATTTGCGGAGCGAAGTACACTCTCCTATACCGCGCGCGTGACTAACTTAACAACGAAATGTACGAGTATTTAACCATCTCGAGGCTTCTGATTGGTTGTTAGACGGGAAGCCATCATGGAAATCGCTCGGAATGTAGGTCAACCGGCTGGCGCCTAAACAAGGGGTTTCCTCAGGAATGCGGTTGTAAACAATAACAAAGACAAGTCAATGACCGCACATAGCGCCAGATCAGGTGCAACTACATACGTGGTTGCATATGCTTTAAAATAGTTGAACTTAAAAAATAAATAACTCGGGCATTTCTTAACGGATTTTGATGCGGCTTTTAATAAAATGTAAGGAAATTAATGGAGAAGTGTATAAGTTACACTGTTTATTAATAAATAATTATCTAATAGTTTTTTTATACAANATGGAAGACCTGTGCAGTCGTGAAATAAAAATTATTAGGAGACCACTCGGAATTTGCGTTTCTGTACTTCCGTTCTACTAGAATGTTTTCAAATAAAACTAGTAGCGAATTTGGTTTGATGCTTTTAATAAGAAGGTTTTTCTTACGTAGTAACTCATCATCATCATAGAGCCGTCAGTCCTAAGACTGGTTGGACACGCACTTCCGCAACTAACAACTTTAAATTTACTTAAAACTAGAGACCAACCAGCAAAGGGGGTGGAATCTAATTGAAATATTTCGAGGTGGTGGATAAATGTTGGAATTCTCCGAATGTCGTCATAGATGACAGAGTGTCGAGTGCAACCAGATACAGAAAACCTCTGAGAATAAGTAAGAAAGAGCTAACAATGAGCCAGGTCTTAGTGACAATCAGAAGAACCTCATTTATACTATCAGGAACTATTTGAATTCCTTACGTACATTTTGTCTGTGTAACAATGAGAATATTCACAAAATATCAAAGCCAAACTATAGATGAAAGGAATTTATGGCCTAAACAGTTTAAGAAATGTTTGGAAGTAAACAATTACACCAGATTTAACTAATTATAAAAATTTCGATATAANATACTAATTAATATTTTATTTCTATTTCTAATTAGTCGTAGGTTACTGTTTTATTCTTTTAATCCAAGTGTAGTTTAAAAAGTTATACAAAATACATCAATTTGATAATCATTTGAAAATATGACATTTGCTATATTTTGGTGAATTGCCTATCAGTTCTATTCCTAAAAAGATGCTGTCGTTTAGTTGTTTTAATTTCTATTTGAAGCCGTAAATTTGGATCCGAGATGAATACTTTTTTGCGACGTGTTTCTAGAAACGGTTCATTATAGTATCGCGGCAGTGTATGCAGCTAAACCCGATTTTAATTAAAGATCAGCGCAGGAATCTTCGTAGAAGTAGATATAGCCGAAAGCCCGGCTAAAACGCTCAGCGCGATGCCACTACAAAACATCCGAACAAGAATAATAAGAAGTAGCTACAACTAGAGAACGCGAGCGGCGATGTGGGTACATGTACTACTTAATATATATATTGTATGTATATGTAAGGATTGCAGATGAGTGTCTATGTGTGTGTACGCTTGTGGAATTTATAGAACGGCACAGACACGTAAGACGAGGAAATGCACTAGCCAAAATCCGGTTATTGCACTGTGAATCTTGCAGATCGCAGTGTGTCTTATAATATGATGTTTCTTATGTTTCTGCAACCACCGCGTCCCAAGCACCACACAATAACAAATTATCCCTCTACCTATGCGATGCTGTGCCAACATGGACTTTTCATCCCTCTCACGCCAGATAAATCATAACGTTCAACTTTATTACGTGATTATTTCGCTACGGTTGTTGGCTATGGCGCTCGTCGGCTGATGAACATCAGGGAGAACAGTTAATGAAATAGACTGAAACGGAAACAGAATTAAAAATCACGAAAATTTGATCAAAGCACAGATTAAACCTGATGATTTATAGGTACTAATACTATGACGATAATAAGGTAATAATGGATAATCTCGGAAACTACTGATGTTTACTATTTCGAAAATTCTTTCACCAATATTTATTCAGGATGCACGGAGAAAATGAAAAACGAAAATTTACCTAAAGGTTAAAGTGATTAACAATTTATTCCACTAGTTCGTTGCTTTGTAAGCGAAAATAATAAAAATTATAATTTGGACCCGTATTTATAAAAATAAAATCCCAGGTATTTTAGTTGATATTACAAATTTAATTGTATCTAATAATTAGGAAACTTGATAAAATTTCTAAAGAAACATGTGAAAACTGAGATTATCACAAGTTACCTAATAAATTCTACTATTTCTACGGCAAATTCAGTCATTTACAATCGAAAATTGTAATTTTTGCGTTGTCGTAAAAATTCAGTGTTCTCCGTGTAGATAAAGATAATCAGCCGCTTCTTCTAATTTTTCGTCTCCTATCTTTATATTCGCTCTTTCCCTACTTTTCTTCCCTTGCATACCAGTATGTTTGTTTTATTTTTATTAATAGTACATTAAAATACTATCCACACAAATTTTCAACAGATTAGACAATACTACAATAACTGCTCTGATAATAACATTATTATGTCGTTTGTCCTCTTCCAATCATCTCGATTGGACAGCGCCAAGGGGCAAATTAAATGGTAGGAAAGTTGCACAGCCTGTTGTAGCACCGTACTAATGGTTTTTAAAAGGATTTAAATAAGACTTGCTTATAAAACGCTTTTCATTTATACTATAACAGACGACAGCGGCAACTGAACGAACCGGTTTCATAGCAAGCAGCAAGGCAAAACTACGAATAGATGGAGAAAAACGATTCAAACAACAAAAGTATGTAATTATTGCAAATTGCGGATTATTTTCTTCTCCCAGGTTGTTTTACTCTTTATATTCAGCACACACAAAACCTATAAAATTAAAGGTTAACAATAGTAATCAAACTCATCAATTAACCTTGCTAATACTGGAAATACTTTTATTCTAACTTATTTTAAATATTGAGCTGGATGCTCAAGGAAAGAAAGTATAATTTTATAATTATTATAATTTAACATATCGGATGTAAACGCATCATGTTCGTATGGTAATAGTTCTTTCAGAAGCACTTGAAAAGCATTCAAATATGCCTACTTTAGGAAACAAATTCGTTTACTAAAACTTTTTAGAATGTACATTTGAGATTATGGAATAATAATTAGGCTTATTATTTTTTCCATAGACAGTTACATTGGTAAGTCCTACGTATCTTGAAAACTAGTGATGCACAAAGCAAGATTTCTTATCTTGCATCTTAACTTCTTATCCTTTTTTGCTCAACAAGTCAAGAAGTTGTTATGTACCTATTTTAGTTCCTTTGAAATAAAAGAACGTCATACATTTAAATTGTGTTTTTTGAAATGAAATTTCTTTACGCAGGTTAAGGTAGGTTCGTTTTATGCGAGTTGCTATATAACGAAATCATGCAACGCATTTCCCCCGCTGTCTGTCCCTATGTATGCTTAGATATTTAAAACTACGCAACGGATTTTAATGCGTTTTTTTTTTAATAGATAGAGTAATTCAGGAGGAAGGTTTACACGTATAATACATGCATAATTTAGTAGAGAAACACTGATAATTTTAGAGGTTTGTTATGTGATGTCGTAAATAAAAACATTTCTTGGGCTTACATTGCAAACGCTGGCTGAACCCTACGTGATAGATCAAAATAATATACTACAGTATTGTATACCTTTTAAATATATTGTGCATTTAATATAGATCAATATGGCACTCTACAGCATGTAATTTAAATGAATGTTTTCGAAGATATTACAGACTTAATATGCATAGTGGTTGCGGCTGTACCGGCCGGTTTGTATTGTCTTATGACAAAAAAGCTGTGATTGTTGTATATAAAGACATTCTATAGTATATTTACTATCAGCATTGCACCCGTGCGAAGCATAGTGTACAAATAATACCATTAAACCAATTCCTTATGCCCTATTCCGGTATGTTTGTGTGTTTGAAGAAGTTTCACTTCAGCAGCGTGTTGTATAATTACACGTTGTATTTTTTTAAGCTTGTTTGTTTTCGCATTTTATTTTGAAACATTATAAACTTATACNAATTTTTAAAGAAACATGTCAAAATTGAGATTATTACAAGTCACCTAATAAATTCTACTGTTCCCACGGGAAATTCAGTCATTTACAATCGAAAATTGTAATTTTTGCGGTATCATAAAAGTTTAGTTTTCTGCCTGTAGACATGGGCTGTAGTGTGTAAAATAAAAATGCTCTTCGTGGAGACCAATTTTGTAACGTAGATAGACGAAAAAAATAAAAACCAATGGTTAGAGTCCCTGTGACCTCATAGACCCTATGAGATCGCAGAGATGTTTAAAATCTTTTTGTATATGTTACCGGTAATGTATGAAATCCGTCATTGCATACAATTCCTAGAAATTCCTGTGAAATAAATTATATTAGACACATTTCCTAGGAAATCTATACATTTNCCTTGTACTGGGGTTGCTTTGTTACATGTTAAAATAATGTGACGAGGTTATCTTTGTTTCTGCAAAACCAATGACATTGAATTTTTAGTATGTTGTAGAGGAGATAATCTTTTAAAAATAATTTTCATGGGCAGGGAGATCTTAATGATGCATACTTTTCTAAGATATTATTCCAATAATAACTATACAATAACGTCACTAATACATATACTTCTCTAAACCTAACCTAATAAAAAAATAACGTCACCAAAGCATATTCATCAGGCGATTGCACTAGAACCGCGTAAACACTGATAATTCTGGTTCACAATTTACTAACGTGTTTTATTCATTTTATTCACAGAAAGCATTAGCTTCCTTAGACAAAAATTTTCAGTCTCTCTCCAGTCTCTCAGAGTCTTTCAGTGTCTCTGAGAGCGTCTCTCACAGTTTCTCAGTTATTGTCTACGTGTTTTTATGAATCTTTCACAGTCTCTGTATGAGAGACTCGAACGATAAAATTGTTAATTCGGAGATTCGAGTTTCTCACAGAGAGACTGAATGAATAAAACTGATAAATTGAGAGCCTCGAGTCTCTCGTAAAAAGACTAGGATCTCTGAAATATGTTGAACTTAGAAAATTTTAACCATGTCTATCGAGACACCACTTATTGAGAGATTCGAGTCTCTCGTTCAGAGACTGGATACGAAATGAGGATCTCTCTATGAGCGACTCGAGTCTCTCGTTCAGAGATT
>NW_020439682.1:788569-793440 GCF_000699045.2 Agrilus planipennis
GTTTCATTCCCACCAGCCAGTAATGCTGGTGGGCGGGCAGTCCCTCCGGACTATGCCGGAAGGTAGGGCGGAAGGCCCTCTTCAGCCTGCTTTCAGGAATCGTGGGAATGGGTGGGTGGTGGTTCGGGTGAGAAAGATGAGACGGACGAAATGAAGACAGAAGACAAAAGATTATCTGTGTAATATTACTGCTTCAGAATTTGCCTAAGTGATTCAAGGAAACCACAGAAAAACTTGGACCAAGGCAGACGGACCAGAAATCGAACCGGCGTCCTCCCGAATGCTAAGCAATGGTCTAGACCTCTAGGCCATGCCGCTCGGTTCCCTCACTAGACCTCCCATGATGTCTTTAAAGGTGCCCTCTCTCCTTGCCTTCAGAAAGGTCACAAAAATGCCCAAGTCCTTACACATTTTCCACTTATTTTCACATTATCGTTGACCTAAATCTCTGTGTAAAATTCAGTTGTGAGATTAATTTTAATATAATTGTAAGGGCGACTTTTTCCAGATACATTTTTTTTACCTTTTATATGTACATATACCGATTACATTTGCACAAACAAAAACAATAACCAACAAAACTGACTTTTACATTTCAATTCGTTTGAACCTAAAATGCGTTATGCACTTTTACCTACATTATTAGTAAATATGAGTGATGAACATTGTCAATTTGGAACGCCGAACAAACTATTCGTAACATTTCACAGAACTATTGAAACAGACTCGTTGGCCAACATGTTTTTGTTGACTAGGTATTTTCATTCAAAATCCGGACATATCACCATCCCATTCACGACCATTAACAGCTGCCTTTGACGCGTCAGCGTCACGTCATTCGTTTTCAAACGAAATCTCTGGAATAGTTTTAATTAAAACGGTAGGGATTATTTTGTTTTGGACGGTCCGATTGAACCTCAATCAGGAGTACAAGTACAATTAGTAGAGATGGGCCCCGTACCCGGTTTGCATCCGGTACCCGGCAGATCCGGAACTTGGTTTAGGGTCCGGCCGGGTAATTCTACCAGAAAAAAAGAAACAACCAACACCAATAACAACAAATTAATGAAAATTGGTAATTATGATTGTATTGGGATAGGTCGTTTGTCCTAATTTATATTATTTATTGTTTATTACGTTCTCGTGACCAAGAAATACTTCAGTATGACCGCAATGTTACAATTTCTGTCGCTTGTCTGTCACCTATTTTGGCACCTTGCAGACTTTTAATGTTTATAATTATATTAATTAATATATTTCTGTGTGCTTATTAAACTATTAGTGAAGGAATTAGTAATGATGCAAATGTGGATGCGGTAAGCTTTAGTCCAAAATTTCCCAAATTTTATTTCAGTATTTAAATCATATTTAGATCTAATTTGATGCCACATTGTATTTGTTTTAACGAAATATTCATCCGAAACATAGTATAACTGAATTATGATATTACGCGAGTGTTTGTTGCTTCGTTACGATTCAATATGTCAATTTACATTGAGGGAGGCGTCCGTTATCCACAACTGCTGCAAACTTTGGCAATTCTAACACGCGCAACAACACAAACTCTCCAAGTTTAACCAACCAATGCCTTTTTCCAGCTTATAAATAAGAAAATAATGAAACAATCGGGCATCAGCTGTTCTCCGAAGTCAAAAGTTTCCTCTGAACGAAATATAACGGTTCACTTCGCCCTTTCTTTCTTTTTTTTACTTTTTAGATTTGAAAGGTACGAGGCACGGAAGAGATGAATTTTTAAAACACACTTTAATTAGTGCTCTATTCGAACCGTAATTTATTTGAAAGAAAGAAAAAAGGATGAAAATTTGCAAGTACTACAGCAAATATTTATTTTTTGAAAAATTATTATCTATAAAATTTAATAATCATCATATCTGCAGGATTAAATATGGAAGACCTGTGCAGTCATGAACAAAAATTATCCGGAGACCACTAGGAATTTGCGTTTCTGTACTTCCGTTCTACTAAAATAAAACTAGTAGCGAATTTGGTTTGATGCTTTTAATAAGAAGGTTTCTTACATTAGTAACTCATCATCATTATAGCGTCGTCAGTCCTAAGACTGGTTGGACACGCACCTCCACAACCAACAATTTTAAATTTACTTAAAACTAGAGACCAACTAGCAATGGGGGTGAAATCTAATTGAAACATTTAATGGTGGTGGATAAATGTTGGAATTCCGTGAATATCGTCATAGACGAGAGGGTGTCGAGTGCAACCAGATACAGAAAACTTCTAAGAATAAAGAAAGAGTTAACAATAAGCCAAGTATTAGTGACAATTAGAAAAACCTCGTTTATACTACCAGGAACTATTTGAATTCCTGACGTACATTCTGTCTGTCTAACAATGAGAATATTCACAAAATATCAAATCCAAGCAATAGATGAAAGGAATTTATGGCCTAAACAGTTTAAGAAATGTTTGGAAGTAAACAATTACACCAGATTTAACTAATTGTAAAAATTTCGATATAATTAATAGCACTAAATAAGACTAACACCGCAAAATGTAATGTGTAAAGTTGGTTATCCACGAAGCCAATTCGATACGGCTACAGTTGGCTAATTTAGATCAGTTGACAACGGTGTTTATTATTTTTTCTATTAATGGGGTGTTATTAGTGTATGAAAACTCTCTTTTGTACTTGAATTTGTTGCTATAAGTGAAGTGTTCACGGGTATATACAAATGTGTATTTCTTTACGATTACTGACAATGTTTTCTTATTACACAACTACGCGGCTTCTATGCCTAAAATCGACGTTTGGACTAAAATCTTCATTATATGGAATAGAAAACTTTATTTCATACGATCCGACACGAATCAATCAGCTTAAGTCACCCTGACAACCGCTGGACTGCAATTTGATCGGCTTCGTGGCTGACCATCATTATTGTCTTATTGTTTCTATTTATCGAAAATCCTTACATAATAATTCTTTAAAAGCTCTTCACATACATTTCACCTTTTACTTTGTTAATTATTCACTCAAGTAAACTTGAAAACCAACAGCAGGTATGACAATATCGATCTTACCGAAAGGCAGTGCCTGTTTCTTCTGCCAGGAAAAGAAATAAAGAAAATTGTGCACAAACAAGCACTTAAAGAGATTACGATCCCTTGTCTGTCTGCGATACAATTATCTGCTTGATGTTTGCTGTTCCTTATTTTTGCATTGGCTTTTTTCCTTAAAGCATCCATCCGCTGTTTGCTTAGGAATTTTATTTCCCATAGACTCTTACAGATAATTATTAAATCACAAGATAATGCACCTATTCAATAAATATAAATAAGGATTTTGCTTATGCCAACGTAGGAATTATCGCACAATAAAAATAATTTTCATACAATGGTTTTATCTCGTAAGATACAGTTATTATTGAAAAGGACACAAGTTCACAAGCTCAGAAATAAGAACGTAGGGTAGCATTCAAGATAAGTTTTCATGGCATATTTTTTTATCAAATATTTTCAGAATATCTAGGTTAGAAGCGTTCGAAATGTGGTGTTATAGGCGGATGATGAGGATATCGTGGGTTGAAAAGGTTAGAAATGAAGAGGTATTAGAAAGAATAGGAGAACAGAGGACTCTATGGAAGTCAATNCAAATTCCATTTCAAGTAGGTACAAGCACTTTGGCGAAATTGGAGATTCACAACCAATTATTAGTTCCTTTTCATCCCAAGTATCATATAATCACATTTAAAACGTCTCTAATTCGGTTTTCTAACACACCGAATTATACGTATCGCTGCCTTTCACATCATCATCATCATGTCCTAAGACTAGTTGGACACGTACCTCCACTCTTTCCTATCCTGAGCTAATCTTCGCCTTTCCCTAAAACTAAAACAACCCGCATCCTTAACCATCTACGAACAGTAATCTAATCTTGGTCTACCTCTACACCTCCTAATCCCCGTTTCATCCTCTAATATGCCTCTTTCTTATTGACTCCCATATCGACTTCTATGCCTAAAGTCGACGTTTGGACTAAAATCTTCTTTATATGGAATAGAAAACTTTATTTCATACGATCCGACACGAATCAATCAGCTTAAGTCACCCTGACAACCGCTGGACTGCAATTTGATCGGCTTCGTGGCTGACCATCATTATTGTCTTATTGTTTCTATTTATCGAAAATCCTTACATAATAATTCTTTAAAAGCTCTTCACATACATTTCACCTTTTACTTTGTTAATTATTCACTCAAGTAAACTTGAAAACCAACAGCAGGTATGACAATATCGATCTTACCGAAAGGCAGTGCCTGTTTCTTCTGCCAGGAAAAGAAATAAAGAAAATTGTGCACAAACAAGCACTTAAAGAGATTACGATCCCTTGTCTGTCTGCGATACAATTATCTGCTTGATGTTTGCTGTTCCTTATTTTTGCATTGGCTTTTTTCCTTAAAGCATCCATCCGCTGTTTGCTTAGGAATTTCATTTCCCATAGACTCTTACAGATAATTATTAAATCACAAGATAATGCACCTATTCAATAAATATAAATAAGGATTTTGCTTATGCCAACGTAGGAATTATCGCACAATAAAAATAATTTTCATACAATGGTTTTATCTCGTAAGATACAGTTATTATTGAAAAGGACACAAGTTCACAAGCTCAGAAATAAGAACGTAGGGTAGCATTCAAGATAAGTTTTCATGGCATATTTTTTTATCAAATATTTTCAGAATATCTAGGTTAGAAGCGTTCGAAATGTGGTGTTATAGGCGGATGATGAGGATATCGTGGGTAGAAAAGGTTAGAAATGAAGAGGTATTAGAAAGAATAGGAGAACAGAGGACTCTATGGAAGTCAATAAAAAATAGGCGAGATAG
>NW_020439682.1:798045-802307 GCF_000699045.2 Agrilus planipennis
AATTTACTAGGTATTTTAGTTGATATTACAAATTAAATTGTAATAATTAAGAAACTTGAAATAATTTTTAAAAAAGTTTGTCAAAATTGAGATTATTATTATTATTACCTAATAAATTCTACTATTTCTACGGAAAATTCAGTCATTTACAATCGAAAGTTGTAATTTTTGCTTTGCCATAAAAAATTAGTTATCTCCGTGCTGTTATCCTTAAGGTTCAAGTTATCTAGTGTGCTTCAAAACACCGCAAAAATAGGATCAATTTGTTGTCTAGTAAGTCTAGTAAATATCAAACATAAAGTTAAGCTTTTAATTTCAAATATAGGGTAGGTAAGTGCTTTCTGTTAAGCAAATTTAAAGCTTCTAAAAAAGTATTCGTATATTTGTACATATTTGTTAGCTAAGGAAAAGCTATTTGAAATACTGTTATTTTTATGTAACAGAACTTAATTAGATTTCTCCACAATTTTTCCAATGGAGTATTGAGCGACTAAGTGACTCTCTTACTTAATAGAAAGTAGACTAAAAAAGTTCTAAACACGTATGTGCAGTAATGTCATTTTAAAAACATTTGTACTTCTTTTATTTTATTTCAGTCCATTTCCTCTTCAATCCATTTATTTAAGCGTTCAAAGCGTACTCAAATTGGACGATCCCTTTCCCTACAATATTAAATCTGATGTTACATCTATCGGTCGTTTTTGCGAACCATTTTAAACATTACTGACATGAGTGAACCGCTTGCAATTTCACAAACGATCCGACAAATTGAAAGGTATTAATACAGGTCAATAGTTAAGTGGAAGGACGAGATCGTGTGTAATCTCTCCGAAATTTCATTTATGATGAAATGACAGTACATTTTATGCTGTAAGATACCCTAGACAATAATTTTGTAGTCTCTCTACTGTCTCTCAGAATCTTTCAGTCTTTCAGCGTCTCTCACAGTCTCTAAGTTATTGCCTAGGTGTTTTTATGACTCAGAGACNATGATGATGATGATGAAGATACTGAACAAAATATTAAAAATCGTTAAATATAAACGACATTATAGGTAGGTACAATAACTTTTCAACACAGAATCTATAAACTTAGGATAAATTGTAGGTATTATCATAGTAACGCTGACAGTAGTTTTTAGATAATAAAGAGTTTTAGAAAATACTACAAATGGCACAGTAAACGCAATCTGTAGCACGATGCTACATTTTAGGACGTTAGCTTAATCGAATAAAATAATTCGAAGTGGTCTGTATTAAATAAAGAGTTTGTTATCCCTTTTTTGACTTTGATTACTTAAAAAATTCGTGTACCAGCTAAAAGAACTTAATCAATTGTTCGCCAACTGTTGAGGTAGATCGATGAATGCAGTGGGCATTGGAGTGAACAATCGAGTGCGGGAGGTAAAGTGTCGCCTTCGCTACGTCGCTGCGACGCTGCCGACGCCGAACACGGCAGCGACGCCTTTAAAATAGAACAAGTCGGAAGGATTACATAAGGAAGAAAAGAATACAACCGCCACGTCCGCGTCACGAGAAATTCATGCTGCGCAGTCTAACGGACCGCTAAGCAATTTTCATGCATCCTTAAACACTTTCAAGAACTTTGCTACAGAATATATTGCGTTTCCCTTATATCGGATGAGTTGGGACGCAGTGCTATGCAGTGTTGGCTCGCATCGTCTGGGCTGAGCCTCAAATACCTTGCTGGAAGAGGCAAGATTCACAATACACTTACGTAAAACGCAACGCTTAACCATTATCATCAACAATTCTAAACAAAACCATATTTGAAAATATGTTCTTAAAACATTTTTGGAAGTAGTTGATGATTCCTTGTTGGTTATTTAGTACAGGCCTGACGCTGGAAGCTGGCGGAAATTTTACAATGGCGTGGATGCGCGGTGGCAAAAGTAGGCAGTTTTAGGTATAACGATTGCAGCCCTCATTCTTCAGTATTCCTATCAGGGGCGTAGATTAAATATTTAAAAATAGGGATCAGTGAGCAAGTAATAGACAGACAAACAGAAGAACTAATTGTTGATGTTGGTGACAGTGATAGAGATTCCCATGATGACAGTGAATGTGAAAACTAACTATAAAACGAAAGCAATAGGTTTATTTTTTCTTTTTCTTATGTTTCTAAATTACATTCTAGTACGCTACTGTCCTATCTGTATTAATACTATAATTTACGCCTACTGAAATATAATAATCATTTGTGTATCGGTTCCAAGTGTCTTACCCAAATAGGTCATAAATGGGCAAGTACCTGCGCGACCGCTCGCCAGCTTCCTTCGTCAGACCTGTACATGGATTTGTTTTTGTAAATAGGGTAAAGTTAGTGAGATTATTTGAGAATTTTGGTTGTGTTTCTGAAGAAACAGGAAAGTAACAATTTAATTGTATGCCAAAGGAAATTCTTTCAAGGTGTTTTTCCTAATAGGAGTGAAAATGTAGTTCTAATATTTATAAGACGAGCAGTTGCCGCAGAACAGCGGACAAAAAATTTAAGGTACGGAATAAATCGAGCATGAATTTCTTTAGATGTAGAATGACCATGGTTTCGAGAGAATTTGGAATTGTGGAAACCGGATGGTATTTTGTCGTATCCGTTTCCGAATTGAAATGTTTCCGTTTAATTAATCAAAATGCGGTTAGTTGATTTAGAATTAATAATAGGACCGTTTCGTGCGATAACTTGGTTTTATCTAAATGCAGAGACAGAAATTTCGTACAATATCCAGGACTAAATTAGGTTTATAATACACTTAGAACGGCTTACGTATTATCAATGCTCCGAAACCAGATTATAATCAAACAGATGCTTCCAATACGAGAGGACGTAAGTCTCGCAAATTCCATTTCAAGTAGGTACAAGCACTTTGGCGAAATTGGAGATTCACAACCAATTATTAGTTCCTTTTCATCCCAAGTATCATATAATCACATTTAAAACGTCTCTAATTCGGTTTTCTAACACACCGAATTATACGTATCGCTGCCTTTCACATCATCATCATCATAAGGTCCTAAGACTAGTTGGACACGTACCTCCACTCTTTCCTATCCTGAGCTAATCTTCGCCTTTCCCTAAAACTAAAACAACCCGCATCCTTAACCATCTACGAACAGTAATCTAATCTTGGTCTACCTCTACACCTCCTAATCCCCGTTTCATCCTCTAATATGCCTCTTTCTTATTGACTCCCATATAATCCTCTTTTCTCCTATTTTTTCAAATACCCCCTCATTTCTAACCTTCCCTATTTTAAGTATATTTACAAGTCGACCATTCTACAGATCGTCATTTATCGGATTTTGTTATGTCGTCGTGTGACACGGGGCAATTTTCAATGTTCGATCGGTGTGGTGTTATTCGAAGCGTTATTGTGCATAGTTAAAACAATTGCAGCTATGGAATTTCATTAACTGCATTTGGAGATGGCTTATTGACTTGCTATTCCGCGTTAAAGTACGTAACGGTTTTCATTTAATTTTCACCGATACAACCAGATTTAATGACAATTCGGGACAGTTGTAACGTTGGAGCGCAATTTAAATTAGATCGCGGGGGCGGTCGCGGTTGCTCGTGGCGAGGACGGTACGGGGCAGGCACCCTATCAGTAGCGACAGTACGAATCAATCCCGTAATGACGATTTTTAACGAGATATTTTCTGTTGGCTTTGTTTGCATGTCCGCCATTGTTAATTCGGGCTGAAACGTGCTCTAAATAGCGTTTCTATTGCCCCGATTTAATAACGGTAAGGCTTACTCGCTCAGTGAATAAATTTCCGTCTGTTTTTCATTTTGTTCGGCGAATTATTTTAATTTCGGATAGATATTAAATTTCTAAAATTCCCAAACGATAGTTTTAACTATCTAATGTATATAGTAGGGTTGTTAAACCCTTATATGGGATCAACACTAATCGTAACCGTCTGACGTATTATTCGGTAACAAAATTACTTTGTTCAGAAATTGAAGAGAATAGAAATTTAAGGAAAACAAAAGTAATATTGAATTATTTTAATTGAAACTATCTTTAAAATAATAATAAGAAAAATATTATTACTATTACCTACAGCGATAGTTATATGGGTTAATTGGATAGCTTTTGCTGACAATGATTAAATTGTACCTAATAAAAATTACAATTTAGACCCGAATTTGTAAAAATAAAATCCCAGCAGAAGTAAATTTACTAGGTATTTTAGTTGATATTGAAAATTTAATTGTAATAATTAAGAAACGAAATAATT
>NW_020439682.1:802529-807515 GCF_000699045.2 Agrilus planipennis
GTTTGTAAAAAGTAGGCAGTAAACTTGACGGAATTTGAAGGCTAGCTTCCGGATTTGTTATTTCCGAATTTTATAATGTGATTGGCATTAAAAACACGCTCACCTTCAACGAAATTTCCTTTCCGAGGCTTTGTGTCAGCCCAATCACATATTGTGTCAATACTTATTATTTTATCCTTATTTAAAAACTTGGAAATTGCACGGTACACTATAGGAACTACGATAAATTAATTTTAATTTTAATTGCAAAAAAAAATAGTAAGATATTGTCAACCACTATACCTTCCAGCGAAGGTTGTTCATTGAAGATTTTCTTAGTTCTTTTATATTTCAACCTACAGCAACTACAAAGAAAACACTTTTTCTATTTTGTGTGTGAATTCTTTAACCGATTCCGTTGGCTAGACTTTTTCTAACGATAGTAATTGTTTAATCCGCTTCATTTTTTTATACAAATCTGTTACAAAATTATAGAGAAAAGGGTGTCATTTCCAGGTGTACGAGTTTTTAGGAAAAATCATTCAAATTCCCATTTTAAAACCTTTTACATCATCGTGTTAAGAGCATGTTTTATGAGATTATTAATTTAATTAAGTAAATTACTATTTTTATACAATATTATTTACAAAACTAGATTGTACCATCTACGCGATTAAATGCAATTTTTTGCAAAAAAAAACAATGAAAATTTTCCGTAATGAGCATATTATATTAATTATTTCAGTAACAATAATTTTATAATCGTTTAAAGCATAGAGATGTTTGTATTTGTGTGAATATTGAAATTTCATATCTAATACATCTATTATTAAAAAAAATTACTATCTACTACTACTAATTACTATCTTATGAAAATGATTCACCTATTTTTTTTAAAGCAGTACAAAAATCGTACTTATCTACCTGCCTAAACGAGCTTACATAAAACACATTTGTATAATCCTTAATGTACACTTACCCTTTGTGATGTCTTTCTTGTTATTTAGAAGGAGAGAATGCGCTGACGCAAAATCCTCGAGTTGCTGCTACGGAATTGGAAAGTAACAAGATGGAGTCCTTACACTGACGAAATTAATTAACAGGAATATTAGAAACGAAAAGCGTCTAATTACGATAATTATACAATATCACTCAAATCATCAAACTACACTACTTACTTATTATTATATAATGTAATTATACAGACAATAGGTTTATACTAAAAAGCACCGCCGCGTGGACCGACTATATCAGAAACAATCCATACCTCTAATAAAACAATTGCTGTGTAAAGCATGAGGATACATTTGAAAGATGTATGGACTTCAACACGATCTGCTTCGAGAACGATCGGCCTGATACTTTTTTAACCTATTCAAGGATACGAAGACTCATTCCAATCAGCATAAACAAGATGACTCAAACGATAATGTAGTTCGAAATAAAATTACAGATACTTTACAGTTTTTCAACTACAATGTTAAGTTTGTTCTTGGGTTAGGATTTCGTACGTTCGAATTAAAAAAAATGTGTCTGTCTGTCCGTTTTTTTAAATAATAATCATCATCTTTTGAGCTCTAGCAACTTTTTAATTACTTGTTACCACAGTTTTTGTCCATTTAGCATAGAAATAAGTTCTGGAAGTTCTTCGAATGATCGATAAGATTCGCGAAGGTGCAGTTAGAAGTTTATTGGTGAAATGCTTTTTCATATGGTTTTTATGGCGAAATGAAGTATGAATTGGCTAAGTACAACCTCAAATTAAGAGTCAGCGGAAATGTTGCGGAAGTTCATTACAGTTTTAATAAAGTCATCAACACGGAGGTTTGCTAACCTGTTGAATTACAAAGAAATAACGAGCTAAATGAGGCGTGACCTGGTGTTGGCAAAACTCCAAAGGTCATTATCCGCCCTGTTTCTTGATTTAGCTTTGTTAATAGTCATTTTACATTACCAAGGTTTTTAAAAATGCAATAGATCATATACACCTTTAAATGACTCACACATACTCCTAAATTGAAAGACTATTTTGTATTTAAATTTTAGGAGGCTATTGGGATCCGTCAAATGGGCATACACCATCTGGTGGCAAAATTTATAACTCGAGTGAGGGAAAAATTTACATAGGAACTGTGCATGCAAATTGTAAAATTGTTTATTAAAATAATAAAACACGTTAAAAAAGTAAAAATTTTTTTGATGATGGAGTCGACGAAGTNCTTGAAATAATTTTTAAAAAAGTTTGTCAAAATTGAGATTATTATTATTATTACCTAATAAATTCTACTATTTCTACGGAAAATTCAGTCATTTACAATCGAAAGTTGTAATTTTTGCTTTGCCATAAAAAATTAGTTATCTCCGTGCTGTTATCCTTAAGGTTCAAGTTATCTAGTGTGCTTCAAAACACCGCAAAAATAGGATCAATTTGTTGTCTAGTAAGTCTAGTAAATATCAAACATAAAGTTAAGCTTTTAATTTCAAATATAGGGTAGGTAAGTGCTTTCTGTTAAGCAAATTTAAAGCTTCTAAAAAAGTATTCGTATATTTGTACATATTTGTTAGCTAAGGAAAAGCTATTTGAAATACTGTTATTTTTATGTAACAGAACTTAATTAGATTTCTCCACAATTTTTCCAATGGAGTATTGAGCGACTAAGTGACTCTCTTACTTAATAGAAAGTAGACTAAAAAAGTTCTAAACACGTATGTGCAGTAATGTCATTTTAAAAACATTTGTATTTCTTTTATTTTATTTCAGTCCATTTCCTCTTCAATCCATTTATTTAAGCGTTCAAAGCGTACTCAAATTGGACGATCCCTTTCCCTACAATATTAAATCTGATGTTACATCTATCGGTCGTTTTTGCGAACCATTTTAAACATTACTGACATGAGTGAACCGCTTGCAATTTCACAAACGATCCGACAAATTGAAAGGTATTAATACAGGTGAATAGTTAAGTGGAAGGACGAGATCGTGTGTAATCTCTCCGAAATTTCATTTCTGATGAAATGACAGTACATTTTATGCTGTAAGATACCCTAGACAATAATTTTGTAGTCTCTCTACTGTCTCTCAGAATCTTTCAGAGTCTTTCAGCGTCTCTCACAGTCTCTCAGTTATTGCCTAGGTGTTTTTATGACAGAGAGACTGAATGAATAAAACTGAAAAATTGAGAGACTCGAGTCTCTCGTAGAAAGACTGGGATATCTGAAATATGTTGAACAATGTTGAAAAATTTTAACAATGTCTATCGAGACACCATCTCGTTCAGAGATTCAAGTCGCACGTTCAGAGACTGGATACGAAATGAGAATCTCTCTATGAGCGATTCGAGTCTCTCGTTCAGAGACGCTAAACAGTGTTTTTGACAGTCTCTCTCAGCAACACCAGAGAGACTCGATGAGAGACGGAGACTCGAGTCTCGCTTTCAGAGACTCTGAGAGACTGAACATTTTTATCTCCGGTAATTAAAGCTATTTCATTGACAACAATGAAAAAAAGGCTTCTAAAGGAGTCAAAATTTTAAAATAAAGAACATCCTTCTTCTTTGAAATTTGACGAGCGCTTTTTCACATTTAAATTTTTAGTCCTAACCAAAATAATTATAAAGCTGCAATTATCTTTATTTAAATTTTACTTAAGAATTGGGTAGTACCTACAAAGAAATATTTCCTATATATTTTTAGGGTTCGAATGTCCGAATGAAAAACGGAACTCATGTGTCTGTCTGTCCTTCTGCCATAGTCAATTGACTCCGAATGTACTGGACTGATTGAGTTGAAATTTCTGTGACCCAAATACGGACGCGTAACGTAAATAAATTAATTTTGAACATCGAGGTCATTTTTCGGGGGGTCAACAGGAAATTAAAAAAAAAGTTTTGGAAAATGTACCGTGTGGCATATCAAATGAAAAGGCTTGTTGTAAGGGTCTCAAATATCATTTTTTCATCGTAATCATAAGGTCGTCAGTCCTAAGATTGGTTGGACATTCACCTCCACTCCTTCCTATCCTCAGTTAATGTTTGCATTCTTTTTATTAGAAAAAAATACAGAAAATAGTTCTTTACTAACAGATTTTAGGAAAATCAATAAGAAATCTATGGTCTAAATATAATGTGATACATCTTTCAATAAAACAATGTTGTACGTACAAATTTACTTTACAGTTTTTCAACTACAATGTTAAGTTTGTTCTTGGGTTAGGATTTCGTACGTTCGAATTAAAAAAAATGTGTCTGTCTGTCCGTTTTCTTAAATAATAATCATCATCTTTTGAGCTCTAACAACTTTTTAATTACTTGTTACCACAGTTTTTGTCCATTTAGCATAGAAATAAGTTCTGGAAGTTCTTCGAATGATCGATAAGATTCGCGAAGGTGCAGTTAGAAGTTTATTGGTGAAATGCTTTTTCATATGGTTTTTATGGCGAAATGAAGTATGAATTGGCTAAGTACAACCTCAAATTAAGAGTCAGCGGAAATGTTGCGGAAGTTCATTACAGTTTTAATAAAGTCATCAACACGGAGGTTTGCTAACCTGTTGAATTACAAAGAAATAACGAGCTAAATGAGGCGTGACCTGGTGTTGGCAAAACTCCAAAGGTCATTATCCGCCCTGTTTCTTGATTTAGCTTTGTTAATAGTCATTTTACATTACCAAGGTTTTTAAAAATGCAATAGATCATATACACCTTTAAATGACTCACACATACTCCTAAATTGAAAGACTATTTTGTATTTAAATTTTAGGAGGCTATTGGGATCCGTCAAATGGGCATACACCATCTGGTGGCAAAATTTATAACTCGAGTGAGGGAAAAATTTACATAGGAACTGTGCATGCAAATTGTAAAATTGTTTATTAAAATAATAAAACACGTTAAAAAAGTGAAAATTTTTTTGATGATGGAGTCGACGAAGTTTTCTTCTAAAGTTAAATCAAATAAAAAGTTAATATGTTCAGTGAAAAGCTGCAATAGCACTTCAGACATAGATCTTC
>NW_020439682.1:808967-815849 GCF_000699045.2 Agrilus planipennis
TGCAGGGACATAGCGGTTGCGGCGGTACCGGCCGGGAGGCCGGTTTGTATTGTCTAATGACAAAAACACTGTGAATGTTGTATATAAAGACATTCTGTAGTATATTTAGTATGTTCAGGGGGTATCTTTTGAAGATTTCCCCTTCTCGATATTAATCTAAACAAAACAAAAATATATTTAGTATCAGCATTGCACCCGTGCGAAGCTGGGGCGGGTCACTAGTTTATTATAAAAAAGGATATAACTGTAGAAAAATTGAAATATGTTAAATTAAACAAATAAATAAAACGAAGAAAGTAAAGGTGTCCTCTATGTAACAGACGTGTTGGTTTGTATTATTTGTAATGTTGTCTTGTAGGTACATATTATTAAACAGGAACTGCGTGCACCTTAATTATGTTTTATGACAAGCAAACCGGAAATGAGAAAATTAACAATAAAGAAAAGTCGACGGGGCTGTTTTCGATAGATATTCAAGATATGAAAATACTTATACAGGCGTGAAAAGTAAAGTTGTACAGTTATTAAAACGAGACAATGTTACATACGAGGGTTGGACAGAATAAAATGTAACGTATCTTTAGCTATCCTATGAATTACATAATCGAAAATTGTAATTATTTTATTAAAGTAAGCCTTACTCTATAAAGGAATTAATGTACTAATAGATTTGAAGTTGAAGTTGAAGAAGAAAAAGCTGCTTTAGAATTAACAATCGCGAGAAGGATGAAGAATTTTTAAGGACCCGAATCAAGAAAGAAAAAACCTCAAAATATAGATAAATTGAAACACAATTAATTTTCGTCCTGATTTTACTCGCAGCATCTAAATTTATTCAACTATAACACAATTTTCGATTTGTGAAAATCCATTATTGATTGTTTATTTTACTTCCAAATATACCACTAATGTATAATAGGACAATTATTCCATTTTATTTTCTTGCTTCGCAATTTTCCGAGAATTATTAAGGACAATTCCTTACTAGAGTTATCCTCTCGAGGCTTGTAATTATTATCGATTTTAATGATTTCATGATTCCCGAGTGTAGTTTTATGATGGAGGGTAAAAAAATACATAGATCAACTTGTCAAAAATGTTGAGACATGACAAGATAATAAAAAAAACAAATTATATTACTTTGTTGCCCAACTAATCCGAGTCCTTTGTTATGCTCCTGTTTTATGTAATACTTTTTTTTATTAATTGTAACCCTTTTGATGTAGGTACATTTTCCGAAATTCCAAATCAGTCCACGACAGGACAAATGGAAAAGTGCAAAAAGCATAAATCACAAATTACTGTAATTATCTATCACAGCTAATCCTAATTGATGTCGTCGTTCTAATAACACTATTTTGCTGTTGTTGTTATGTAAATTAGGATCTAACGTGTTCGCGGACAAAATTACATAGAAAATTGTCCCTTCATAGATAGATAGATAGATACATACGTGTAATTATTTAGTATGTTCTAATCTATATGAAAATCTGTTGCGTTAGTCAACATGTTATTTGCTTTGATTGTAAACAATCGCATGTTGTAAATAAGTGTTGTAGATTTAATCGTATATTAAACTAATCGAGCTACCTGTGTCTATAATATAAATCTACAATTTATTATTAGTTAAATTGCAACATCACATTAATTAAACCACTGTACTAACTGCCCATCAGGATCAGTTGAAACTACTTTTTCTATCCATTTTAACAAAGAATTGCTATTCAAAAAAGGAATGAAATCGATAACAATCAAGAATTTATAACATTAAGGACTATAATGTGATTATGAAATAGTACTAAAGTAATGTATTGGTCAAATTACATTTAGGATCATCTCTTTTTTCATCTATTTCTTATTGATTTCCATAGCGCCTTCTGTTCTCTTACTCCTTCCGCAGATGCAGGATTTCATGGATTATACGACATTCATATCTGAATTACAGACACTGGTAGAAGTAAAGGAACGGAGTTGAATGTTATCGATATACTGATACATTTTCCTTTTTTTTTGAGCTTGATGATAATAGAGACATACTTCCAACTGGTACTAATCTTTGCACGTCAACAACAGACGAAAACATTGATGAAATGAAGAAAATAGTATCGACCAATCGTCTAATTACCGTTAGAGAAGTTGTTGAGGACTTAAACAAACCGACTGGCCCCTGTCATTAGATTTTTACCAATGATTTGGGCGAAATTCGTACCAAAATTGCTCAATTTCAGTCAAAAACAGTATCGTATTAACATTGCTAGGGAGCTGTTGGACTCCGACGACCCAAATTTGCTCCAGAGGTTCGTTCATGGTTATGACGCAGAAACCATAGCTCAATCATCTCAATGGAAGCTGCCGTACGAGCTAACACCGAAAAAAGGGCGCCAAGTTAGGTTGAATGTGAAGGTTTTGCTTACAGTTTTCTTCGATTGCAGGCGCGTGGTGCATCATGAGTCCTTGCTACAAGGTAGAACGGTCAATAAAGAATATTACCTGCAAGTTATGAGCGAAGCAATTCGCCAGAAACGCCCGGCTTTGTGGAAGAACAAAAAAATGGCCTTTGCACCATGATAACGCCCCTTCTCTCACATCGTTGCTTGTGCGCGAATTTTTGACCAAAAACAACACATTAATAATGCCGCAGCCACCGTATTCCCCAGATCTGACCCCCTGTGACTTTTTCTTGTTCCCGAAACTGAAGAAACCCATGAAATGATGACGCTACGCTAGGATTGAGGAGATAATGAAGTGCTTCGAGGATTGGAAAAAATTTTGGCGCAAGTGGTGGGAATTACTATGAAAGGGACAAAACAGATATTCATGAATAAATAAATAAAATTCGCGATAATTTTGAACAGACCTTTTACTTATTTCCAACAATCTTAAAGTTGGTGCACCAAAGTTTGACTGGTTAATTGAAGTTTCAAATTCCAAGCGAGCTGGTCGATTTCAGTTCGTTGGATTTGCGATTTTTTTTTTCAAAATATTCAAAGTTATAAGGGTAATGCATCGACGTGTTTATTTATGTAGTATGCAAACGTCATGTCATTGTCGTGGGTACAAAAAATACAAAAGTTTCGCCGTCAAATGCGATACACATACGCCTTGAGCTTTATAATACCGTGGGTTATACCATTATTTACTCAGGGCCGTGTATTGAATACGGAAATATTACATACGTATGTATGTAATGTAGGTACATACAACTGGGTATGGATATACATATATATGCACGTAAAACTCGACAGAATTGTATGAAATGTGCGGTGGAAGGCAATTATTGAGCTGCTCGTGTAGCATTGTTCGTAGTGGTACAGTTGAAAATCTTGTCGAGAAACTTTCGCTTCGATAACAACCGTGCCACGTCTACTTGTCGTGATTTAGAGAGAGTTTCCAACTGAAATTTCCCAAAGCTGGATTGCTGGGTAGTCTTCAAAACTTCCCTTTATTGTATTTCGTTGTTCGGGGTCCGGTAAAAGAATTTTACGATTTCTCCGACACTACTACTACGTACGACCGACGTCGACGACGTCGGGGACGACGAAGACGCCGAAAACGGACGTGATTCCGTTCAAATCGATACTTTGAAATTTGTTTCGGCTTCTAATCTGCAGACACACTCGTTCATCTCGTTACTTACCCCCGCAAATCTGTAGGCAATGGATAATTCCGTAGGAAATTTGGAAGGCATTTTAAGGGACGCAATTACTGCGGGGGAAACCCCATCACTTAGAGGAAGAAACAGAAGATGAATAATGCTAGAAATACCGTAAAAATTTGAAATGCTTAACTGGAGAAAAGTTTCTATTGTCATTAAAAAAAGAGCGTTTCATTAAATTCAAATTTTCCACTATATGAACATTTACATATAATTATAAAGTAATTAACAATTATTACAACATATATTGCACCAATATTATTAAATAAAAAACTAATATTCAACATTTCACAAAATAGGGAGTTCAACTATTATGTAAAAATATTTCTAATGATTTTAGATGTCCTCCGGCCTGTACAAGCAAAAATGTATAAATTGTACATTATAATTTTATAACCTGTGGGGGTGGAGTAATAATAACAGAAATTCAAATGAAAGCTATGAAAAACGAACACTTATTTTGAATAACCGCTGACGAAGTACAGACAATGTCATTTGCTAAATAGAAGTTATAAGTAGAGACATGTATCTACCAGATTTCTTGTAATTAATATTGATAATGATAACATGATGATTTTAAATTAAAACTTAATTTCGCATCCAGACGAACATATATCATGTAGGATACGGCTTTGAGATTTAATTTGCGGAGTTATATTATTATTTTGATATGCACATCAAACGAATCATTTTGAAATGGGTTAATTTGAATTTGTACATTGTAATTAAAAGATTATTAAACGTCCGAATATTTATTTGCATGCCAATTATCAGTATCGGTTTTTAATATCTAATGGGTGACTTTATGTCGTGTATATTTATTTAGCATTTTGAGTAATATGAAGATACATACGTGTAATTATTTAGTATGTTCTAATCTATATGAAAATCTGTTGCGTTAGTCAACATGTTATTTGCTTTGATTGTAAACAATCGCATGTTGTAAATAAGTGTTGTAGATTTAATCGTATATTAAACTAATCGAGCTACCTGTGTCTATAATATAAATCTACAATTTATTATTAGTTAAATTGCAACATCACATTAATTAAACCACTGTACTAACTGCCCATCAGGATCAGTTGAAACTACTTTTTCTATCCATTTTAACAAAGAATTGCTATTCAAAAAAGGAATGAAATCGATAACAATCAAGAATTTATAACATTAAGGACTATAATGTGATTATGAAATAGTACTAAAGTAATGTATTGGTCAAATTACATTTAGGATCATCTCTTTTTTCATCTATTTCTTATTGATTTCCATAGCGCCTTCTGTTCTCTTACTCCTTCCGCAGATGCAGGATTTCATGGATTATACGACATTCATATCTGAATTACAGACACTGGTAGAAGTAAAGGAACGGAGTTGAATGTTATCGATATACTGATACATTTTCCTTTTTTTTTGAGCTTGATGATAATAGAGACATACTTCCAACTGGTACTAATCTTTGCACGTCAACAACAGACGAAAACATTGATGAAATGAAGAAAATAGTATCGACCAATCGTCTAATTACCGTTAGAGAAGTTGTTGAGGACTTAAACAAACCGACTGGCCCCTGTCATTAGATTTTTACCAATGATTTGGGCGAAATTCGTACCAAAATTGCTCAATTTCAGTCAAAAACAGTATCGTATTAACATTGCTAGGGAGCTGTTGGACTCCGACGACCCAAATTTGCTCCAGAGGTTCGTTCATGGTTATGACGCAGAAACCATAGCTCAATCATCTCAATGGAAGCTGCCGTACGAGCTAACACCGAAAAAAGGGCGCCAAGTTAGGTTGAATGTGAAGGTTTTGCTTACAGTTTTCTTCGATTGCAGGCGCGTGGTGCATCATGAGTCCTTGCTACAAGGTAGAACGGTCAATAAAGAATATTACCTGCAAGTTATGAGCGAAGCAATTCGCCAGAAACGCCCGGCTTTGTGGAAGAACAAAAAAATGGCCTTTGCACCATGATAACGCCCCTTCTCTCACATCGTTGCTTGTGCGCGAATTTTTGACCAAAAACAACACATTAATAATGCCGCAGCCACCGTATTCCCCAGATCTGACCCCCTGTGACTTTTTCTTGTTCCCGAAACTGAAGAAACCCATGAAATGATGACGCTACGCTAGGATTGAGGAGATAATGAAGTGCTTCGAGGATTGGAAAAAATTTTGGCGCAAGTGGTGGGAATTACTATGAAAGGGACAAAACAGATATTCATGAATAAATAAATAAAATTCGCGATAATTTTGAACAGACCTTTTACTTATTTCCAACAATCTTAAAGTTGGTGCACCAAAGTTTGACTGGTTAATTGAAGTTTCAAATTCCAAGCGAGCTGGTCGATTTCAGTTCGTTGGATTTGCGATTTTTTTTTTCAAAATATTCAAAGTTATAAGGGTAATGCATCGACGTGTTTATTTATGTAGTATGCAAACGTCATGTCATTGTCGTGGGTACAAAAAATACAAAAGTTTCGCCGTCAAATGCGATACACATATGCCTTGAGCTTTATAATACCGTGGGTTATACCATTATTTACTCAGGGCCGTGTATTGAATACGGAAATATTACATACGTATGTATGTAATGTAGGTACATACAACTGGGTATGGATATACATATATATGCACGTAAAACTCGACAGAATTGTATGAAATGTGCGGTGGAAGGCAATTATTGAGCTGCTCGTGTAGCATTGTTCGTAGTGGTACAGTTGAAAATCTTGTCGAGAAACTTTCGCTTCGATAACAACCGTGCCACGTCTACTTGTCGTGATTTAGAGAGAGTTTCCAACTGAAATTTCCCAAAGCTGGATTGCTGGGTAGTCTTCAAAACTTCCCTTTATTGTATTTCGTTGTTCGGGGTCCGGTAAAAGAATTTTACGATTTCTCCGACACTACTACTACGTACGACCGACGTCGACGACGTCGGGGACGACGAAGACGCCGAAAACGGACGTGATTCCGTTCAAATCGATACTTTGAAATTTGTTTCGGCTTCTAATCTGCAGACACACTCGTTCATCTCGTTACTTACCCCCGCAAATCTGTAGGCAATGGATAATTCCGTAGGAAATTTGGAAGGCATTTTAAGGGACGCAATTACTGCGGGGGAAACCCCATCACTTAGAGGAAGAAACAGAAGATGAATAATGCTAGAAATACCGTAAAAATTTGAAATGCTTAACTGGAGAAAAGTTTCTAGAGTCCTTTGTTATGCTCCTGTT
>NW_020439682.1:815913-829244 GCF_000699045.2 Agrilus planipennis
GAAATGAAAAACGTAGAGGGTTGAGTCATATGAATGTCCTTTAGCTATGGAACATAAGGACTCTTTACTATCCTCTTCTGTTTTTACATATGTAGTAAAAGGTGCGGAAGAGGCGCATATGGAATTCACATCCTTTTTGAAGGTGATAAATAATATTAAAATAAAAAATATTATAATCAAAATAATGGAATAGTAAATCTGTTGTAACAGTCCAAGAATCAGAAGGTATCAGATTATAATGTGCCAATTAAAATATTGACAAATTTTACGGTGATATGTTGGAATAATAGGGGGAATTACGTTTTTAAACAGCCTTTTAACACCGTCCTATAACACCACACCTAAAATGATCCTACCTGATTGGAATAGTGTCGGATAGGTAGGCAAAAATTATTATACAAAACATGAAGTATATATTTTGATTAGTTAAAAAACTTTGGACAAATCGTCTTATTCATTCACGCCAGTTATCCCTTTTGTTCCTAATGACGTGCCCTTCCGTTGGGAATTGAGCAACGTACATCAAGAAAATACCACAAATGGCGCGGTAAACGCCATCTGTAGTACGATGCTACATTTTAGGATTACGTATGCTCCAACAAGGTCCATTTAAATATATGAATATCTACTTGCTGAAACGAATCCCGGCGTAGCTAACCTCAACGTGATAGGCACGTTACCATAATCGAATAAAATAATTCGAAGCGGTCTGTATTCTGTCGAAACTGCCAGACGCGGATCGCGATTTCGATCTTTTTGGATCTCATCAGCGCGTCGCAGACAGCTCCGACAGAACACAGACCAACTTTTACCTGCTGTCTTAACAGCGCGCTTTAGCATCGTACTAGAGATGGCGTTTACCGCGCCATTTGTGGTATTTTCTAAAACGCGCTATACGTATATCAAGATTTGCAATTGTGTAAATTTTTGAGCCACCGCCTCGATTGACGTAATTTAAGAAAGAATAATAAAGACTTTCACCTACTGCATCTATTCTTTGTTTCGTTTGGGCTGTCTGCCTATTTACAATTAGACACATGGCCTGTAGAGTGAGTTAAGAATGACAAAATAAATGTGCCAGAAACAAGCAAATATTGCAATGGAGAAGTATATACGTGTGTATAAGTAGGATCGAAAGTCATAAAAAAAATAATTAAGAATAAATTTTTATGAAATTATATTTGAAGACCATTAAGTTACAACAAGAATAGTGGTCAAAGAACATTCATTTTTGATGGGTTGTACTGTTACACAGCCCGGTAACATACACACATCTGCCACAATGAGAAAGAAAAAAATTAACCCCAGCCTTATTGATGGCCTTATTTCTCTTTTTAATACGGTTAGTTATCACATTTTCCAATAAAAGAACATCTTTTATGTAAGAGAGATATGTGTATTTACAAGACGTACACTTACGTGCAAGACATATACAATATTGGAAAGATAAATGTATTCATAAATGATATACAAAAACTTCAGTCTTTCAATAAACTCTTTAATTAAATAATAACACTGTTTGCGCAATCGACTAGACGATGGGGCGCATTCCGCCCCTGATACAATCTCAGTTACCTCTTTTTTAAATACAATTAAAAAAATTGTATCAGAAATGTCGCTTGGGTTTCGCAAACATTTTAACTAGTTTTTATATTAAACAGTAAAAGAAAATTTTAACAATTTTTTTTAAATTAATTTTAAACAGAAAAATTTTCTGGTATAATACATTTGTAGTTTCCACACTGTGAAAATTCACAATACGATTTTATGAAATCTTTAGTTTCTTTGCTACGCCATTTGAATAAGTAGATGGAATTTTGATGTTAAAAATTATAATTGTTGCTCCTGATGAAATACGTATCGAGTGGCAAATTAATATTTTTTCAAAGATTGAGTTACAAAGAAATTAAGTGGACCTTCATTTTTCTGCGTGGTATTTTAAATTTTGTAAAAACAAATTAGAATTTTCAGGTAAATAACCTTTAGTAGATTATAATAGATATGTCACTCGTTCTGAGTTTTTACGAGATATTTGTCAAGATCTAACTTAACAAGAAATTTAGTTAAAGATATTGTCCATTCGTTTCCTATTTTAAAGTTATGTAATGTTACTTCAGTTGTTGTTTCAATATTTAACTTGAAAAAACTCAAACGAGTAAGCGAAATGTTCAGTTGAGGTCAAGGTAGATTAGAAAAAGAAAATATAAATCCACTTACCAATTCTGCAGAAACTAAAACAATTTGGAATCGGGACTTCCAGATTTAGAAATTTCTTGTCGAATATCTAACAGTGATGTTAAGGTAGAAAGCTTCGTTGTCTATGATTGAAAAATACAACAAATAAAAAATGATACCTACTTGAACATTAAGGGTTGATTCGAAATCCAAGCAACATTTTCATTTACAAATATATAAGTTCACACTCAAACTGATATGTTAGTAGAAAATATTAACGTGTTTCATTATCATTATTATTCCCAATCACGACTATTTAACAGTTGTATTAAATAGGGAGTACTTTGAGTAGTACTGATGAAAAAATTTGAGTTAGTTGGTAACTTATTAGTTTAGGTATTTACACTTACTTAAGTAATAAATAGTACGTTAGACTTCTATATAATTTCATTAAACGACGTTCTACAGTTTCTCTGAATAGATTGGGCCCTCTTCAAAACCTTTTTCGTAACAGTATCAGTTTCTATATTTATCATTCACCGAAGAAAACAATTAAAGAACTTGGAACAAAAACCGGCGCAGCGGTTAAAATCGGCTCTTCAGTTTTCAATTATTTTTTGTCTATAATTATATAATATTACACTGCGAGTTTACAAAACAACACACGCACTTTGATAAATCCAAAACCACCACGTGGTAGGTAGAATCGTTCGAAACCGTTAAAGTCAAACACAGCTCTCCTGCTGACATCCCATCAAAGGGGTTCTTACCGTTACGATTTCTCTGTGGTATGCGGTGGGTTTAATCGGGCAGAAGAGAGAGGAAACGGGCGAAGTCAGGGGTGATGTGACAGACATCCGTAGCGAGCCTGGGGGGGCCCTTTTCGTATGATCAATTTGGGCGTAGATTACAGAATTCTCTTTGTTAACCATCCCGCCACCGCATTGATTATCTCCGTTACGAAGCGGTTCTAGAGAGTTGGGCCGAACCAGTTGCAGTTCCGCGTAAGTTACTTCTTTATTGGTCTGCAAAAGTAAAGTTTGAAATCAATTGCAGACTCGTAATCACGGCGGAAACAAAAAACAAGCCGTGTAGACAGCGGGGCAATAGCAGACTGGCGAACTAACTGCAGGATAAACTAAAAGGAATGAAAGTTTCTTGTATCACAACATCACATTGCAAGCAGCAAGTTTATATATGCACAATAAAAAAGTATATAATAGATAATAGAGATTAATGTTCAGAATGGAAATGAAAAACGTAGAGGGTTGAGTCATATGAATGTCCTTTAGCTATGGAACATAAGGACTCTTTACTATCCTCTTCTGTTTTTACATATGTAGTAAAAGGTGCGGAAGAGGCGCATATGGAATTCACATCCTTTTTGAAGGTGACTTATACCAAATTTTCACAATGCTACCTACAATTACTTGCTATACTTCGTTTACTTTCTGTAGCGATGTGACCTTCAGTTTAACCGGCGTAAACCAGAAAAGAACAGCACTAGGCCAGAAAAGGAAGGATACAACTCTCGGACAAACTCTTAACCGGTGAGGAGCGTATAATCCGTACAGTACTGCACGGAAAAATTGACCATTTTATGCACTACAATTACATTGCTCAAATGTGCCGTTATTGGTACCATTTACTACTGAAAATATCAACGAGATGTTTATTTATATTTGAACACATATTAAAGGCTTCAACGCTTGTATTCGACTCGCACTACTATTCATGATTGAACAAAAATTTTGGCAGGTACTGTATGAAAAAGTATGTTTAATGAACAAGAGTCGAGAGTATAATGAGCTTTTCTCTCTCTACCTACGATTTTTCCAGCGCGCATCCAAGACATTGGAAAGGGCACATCGCTACAGAAAGTAATGAAGTATACTGTGCCGACTAAAATCGCTCTCGCACGCGCATGACGTCATTTCAAGGGGAGATTGAGAGCCAATAAATTGTTGAAACTAAACAAGTTTTATAGGATTCCAAATACGTAAATGACGGTGCCAAACCCTTTTAGAAATATGAAACGACCTGATTGGCTAATTCAGGACGTCCTCATTTGAAATTTAATCTTAAAGTTTAATTATTATTATTTACAAATAATCGTGTTATGCACAATTTAGTGTCGGCATCATGTCGGCAAGTGAACTTCGTGGATGATGTCGTAAACTATGCACTTTATTAGTAATAAAACAGGTTAAAAAGTGGTCAAAAATTAATTAAGTCCTACTTGCATCCCTATTTTTTTTGTTACTTAACTTGTTGCTGGAAAACTATTCGTATTACACATTTCAAAACACCAGACTATCGCGTTATAATTAATTGGCAATTTTTGTTGTGAACTTAATTTCGAAAACGTTGCTATTACCCGGTCTACAAATTTTATTGGAACATTAAATCGACAATTTCGTTTTTTGTTACGGTGTTTTTCAATTTGGTGGACTTGATATAAAATTGGTTACTGCGCTTGTGAAATTGCAATGTGAGAGATTGAAAATGAAAAATATTGTTTAAATTCAAATAGGTGTGAATTGTTTTATTTAGGGTGCCTTTAACTTTAGCCAAGTTAAAAATTTATGGAAAGATTTAGGGTTAATTTCGTGTTAATTTTTTAAAGCAATCCAAGAACAATCTGCAAATGTGCCTGTTTTTTTAAAATTTAAACATTCAAGTTACTTTAGAATTGAATAAAAGAAAATTAACTTTTAAATAAAATATAGAGATTTTATTGAAACATATACTAAGAAAATTCGACAACTGTAATAAGTAAGTAGTTTTATTCTTGATAATTAGTGAAAGTGTTTCATTAATATATATATATCTATGTTTCATTGTTCTACATCAGTTGATCAGTTGTACCATTGAATCTTCAAATAGTAAAAGAAAATTTGCGGATGCCAAAGTAAAAGTTGAACACAACAAATAATAGAATAGCTAACGAAGACTAAATATACGATATGTGTGTTATATTTGTCACAAAGATTAAATTTAAGCCATCACCTTTTCGAGCAAAACAGTTGAAACACATCCCTAGGGACATTGCACGCCGAAGTCGTTCTGTAATTGTCGACTAAATAAATTGCATACGAAAACAACTGTACCGAAGTTGAGAGATATTATACGTATCTACTCAATATACATATTTATGAAAGTCCGCTGAAAGTAAATTGTTTTCCAAGCTGAAAACTAAATTACTTCCCTCAGGTATATACGTATATTTGTAAAAACAAATTAGAATTTTCAGGTAAATAACCTTTAGTAGATTATAATAGATATGTCACTCGTTCTGAGTTTTTACGAGATATTTGTCAAGATCTAACTTAACAAGAAATTTAGTTAAAGATATTGTCCATTCGTTTCCTATTTTAAAGTTATGTAATGTTACTTCAGTTGTTGTTTCAATATTTAACTTGAAAAAACTCAAACGAGTAAGCGAAATGTTCAGTTGAGGTCAAGGTAGATTAGAAAAAGAAAATATAAATCCACTTACCAATTCTGCAGAAACTAAAACAATTTGGAATCGGGACTTCCAGATTTAGAAATTTCTTGTCGAATATCTAACAGTGATGTTAAGGTAGAAAGCTTCGTTGTCTATGATTGAAAAATACAACAAATAAAAAATGATACCTACTTGAACATTAAGGGTTGATTCGAAATCCAAGCAACATTTTCATTTACAAATATATAAGTTCACACTCAAACTGATATGTTAGTAGAAAATATTAACGTGTTTCATTATCATTATTATTCCCAATCACGACTATTTAACAGTTGTATTAAATAGGGAGTACTTTGAGTAGTACTGATGAAAAAATTTGAGTTAGTTGGTAACTTATTAGTTTAGGTATTTACACTTACTTAAGTAATAAATAGTACGTTAGACTTCTATATAATTTCATTAAACGACGTTCTACAGTTTCTCTGAATAGATTGGGCCCTCTTCAAAACCTTTTTCGTAACAGTATCAGTTTCTATATTTATCATTCACCGAAGAAAACAATTAAAGAACTTGGAACAAAAACCGGCGCAGCGGTTAAAATCGGCTCTTCAGTTTTCAATTATTTTTTGTCTATAATTATATAATATTACACTGCGAGTTTACAAAACAACACACGCACTTTGATAAATCCAAAACCACCACGTGGTAGGTAGAACCGTTCGAAACCGTTAAAGTCAAACACAGCTCTCCTGCTGACATCCCATCAAAGGGGTTCTTACCGTTACGATTTCTCTGTGGTATGCGGTGGGTTTAATCGGGCAGAAGAGAGAGGAAACGGGCGAAGTCAGGGGTGATGTGACAGACATCCGTAGCGAGCCTGGGGGGGCCCTTTTCGTATGATCAATTTGGGCGTAGATTACAGAATTCTCTTTGTTAACCATCCCGCCACCGCATTGATTATCTCCGTTACGAAGCGGTTCTAGAGAGTTGGGCCGAACCAGTTGCAGTTCCGCGTAAGTTACTTCTTTATTGGTCTGCAAAAGTAAAGTTTGAAATCAATTGCAGACTCGTAATCACGGCGGAAACAAAAAACAAGCCGTGTAGACAGCGGGGCAATAGCAGACTGGCGAACTAACTGCAGGATAAACTAAAAGGAATGAAAGTTTCTTGTATCACAACATCACATTGCAAGCAGCAAGTTTATATATGCACAATAAAAAAGTATATAATAGATAATAGAGATTAATGTTCAGAATGGAAATGAAAAACGTAGAGGGTTGAGTCATATGAATGTCCTTTAGCTATGGAACATAAGGACTCTTTACTATCCTCTTCTGTTTTTACATATGTAGTAAAAGGTGCGGAAGAGGCGCATATGGAATTCACATCCTTTTTGAAGGTGACTTATACCAAATTTTCACAATGCTACCTACAATTACTTGCTATACTTCGTTTACTTTCTGTAGCGATGTGACCTTCAGTTTAACCGGCGTAAACCAGAAAAGAACAGCACTAGGCCAGAAAAGGAAGGATACAACTCTCGGACAAACTCTTAACCGGTGAGGAGCGTATAATCCGTACAGTACTGCACGGAAAAATTGACCATTTTATGCACTACAATTACATTGCTCAAATGTGCCGTTATTGGTACCATTTACTACTGAAAATATCAACGAGATGTTTATTTATATTTGAAGACATATTAAAGGCTTCAACGCTTGTATTCGACTCGCACTACTATTCATGATTGAACAAAAATTTTGGCAGGTACTGTATGAAAAAGTATGTTTAATGAACAAGAGTCGAGAGTATAATGAGCTTTTCTCTCTCTACCTACGATTTTTCCAGCGCGCATCCAAGACATTGGAAAGGGCACATCGCTACAGAAAGTAATGAAGTATACTGTGCCGACTAAAATCGCTCTCGCACGCGCATGACGTCATTTCAAGGGGAGATTGAGAGCCAATAAATTGTTGAAACTAAACAAGTTTTATAGGATTCCAAATACGTAAATGACGGTGCCAAACCCTTTTAGAAATATGAAACGACCTGATTGGCTAATTCAGGACGTCCTCATTTGAAATTTAATCTTAAAGTTTAATTATTATTATTTACAAATAATCGTGTTATGCACAATTTAGTGTCGGCATCATGTCGGCAAGTGAACTTCGTGGATGATGTCGTAAACTATGCACTTTATTAGTAATAAAACAGGTTAAAAAGTGGTCAAAAATTAATTAAGTCCTACTTGCATCCCTATTTTTTTTGTTACTTAACTTGTTGCTGGAAAACTATTCGTATTACACATTTCAAAACACCAGACTATCGCGTTATAATTAATTGGCAATTTTTGTTGTGAACTTAATTTCGAAAACGTTGCTATTACCCGGTCTACAAATTTTATTGGAACATTAAATCGACAATTTCGTTTTTTGTTACGGTGTTTTTCAATTTGGTGGACTTGATATAAAATTGGTTACTGCGCTTGTGAAATTGCAATGTGAGAGATTGAAAATGAAAAATATTGTTTAAATTCAAATAGGTGTGAATTGTTTTATTTAGGGTGCCTTTAACTTTAGCCAAGTTAAAAATTTATGGAAAGATTTAGGGTTAATTTCGTGTTAATTTTTTAAAGCAATCCAAGAACAATCTGCAAATGTGCCTGTTTTTTTAAAATTTAAACATTCAAGTTACTTTAGAATTGAATAAAAGAAAATTAACTTTTAAATAAAATATAGAGATTTTATTGAAACATATACTAAGAAAATTCGACAACTGTAATAAGTAAGTAGTTTTATTCTTGATAATTAGTGAAAGTGTTTCATTAATATATATATATAGGTAGCTCTTGTAAATATTGGTTTTGTAAAACAAGCACATTAGAGGGAATTCAAAATATGATACAGCGAGTGAAATTAGAACTTCTGAAATATTGTAATTTTGACAAGTTATTATATTTAGATTCCTACGAAAAGAAACTATTGTCTTAAATGGTCTCAATGGTAAAAAAATAATGATTTATAATTTAAATCGGACAATGTCGAATGTCGATATTTTCATAGACAAAATGATGGGGATGCTTTTGTAAAATTCAACAATACTTTTGAAGTTATAAATTGTTTCAACAATTTACCAGATGGAAAGCAAACCTGAGTGCGTTCACATTATAAATCTAAGTAATAAAGGATCTTTTGTATAGTAAAAGTAAGTATTGTTAAAGCAGTTTTCTTTAAGTTAAGGAAGTTCTAACAAGAAGAAAATTGTGGCTTGAACGCGTAGAAAGCCACCTGGAAAATCTATTGAAACTGGCACTACTAACTTTATTTGCTTTTACTACTTTAATGCTTCTGGTTTTCCAAGCTGTTGACTTTAGATTTGGTTCGTGTAATTAACACATTTTCTTTGAAAAGCTCTCAAACCGCTTCACAGTCACTATGAGTAATTTTTGCTTAAATCACCAAGAAAATAAAAAAAAAGGAAATCAAAAGACACGACTTCTCGTTACACGCTTTCAAACATTATATAATTAGTAGTCCCTTGAAAGACAAGTGGAAATGATTTTCTGTCGTTTATGATGCTTTTAGGAATGCATTTTTCAGAAAATTATATGAATGACAAAGCAAGCAAAAAAAAAATAAAAAAACTTACAAAATAAAATATGTAATTAGAAAACATCCCGAAATGGTGTGTAACGCCCCTAAAATAAAAAAGTTGTAGACGTTAGAAAACCAAAAAATGATGCAAAAAAAAAATAAAATAACGTGGATGTGCAAACCCCATGAGCAAATGAAAATGACTTGTTCTTTTTCTAATTAATTAGTAGTTTAAATTTAGGGATTTTACAGGTAAGATAAAATAATAAAATTGGGATATTACCAAATTTCGGAAATTGTTTTTCTTCTTCTTTTATTGACTTTGTGGGAAATTAATTCAAATTTGATAATTTAAGTCGCTAAACAGCTTTTGTAAGTCTCTCGACAGTCTCTCTCAGCGACTCCAGAGAGACTCGAGTCTCGCTTTCAGAGACTCTGAGAGACTGAACATTTTTATTTCGGGTACAGTTGGAGTAGATGTTCTTTGTATCTTTGTTTTTTTAAAAGTTACTTGCACTTTTTAAATTTCCTTAAATACTAACTAATGAAAGAAAAATGTCTTTCTTTTTTGCGCCAAATTATTTTTTTGTATTAGATCTCTTTGAACAAAAAGAAAGGTGTCTTTAGACAAAAAGAATGTTCTTACCCCAGCTAACCACAATAGTGAGCGAAACACGTGTCCGAGTCGTTTTTTTAAACTGTTGTGGTTAGTTGGGGTAAGACCTTTCTTTTTGTTTATCAATACGCCACAGTCTCCTTTATATTTATTTCATCTTTTTCTTTCGAACAATTAAAGGAGAAATTGCAGCATCCGGGAAATTTTCTGACTGGACAGAATTTAGGGTGAAGACGGTGACGGGCGCCGCGCTGTGTCCCACCGTCCATTCCGTAGTATCATATCGACTTGCGACCATTAAAATTAATGAGATCGATCGCGATATAGCGTGTCCGAGGCTCTTAATAAATACTTCAGGGCACGTTTCAGTGAATGCAGCACAAAACAAAGATGGGCATTTCAAAAGTAAACACAGTAAATTACGTACCGCTTGTGGCGAGTAGGTTTGGTCCCTGGCTAGGTAAGCTTCCGATATGGGTGTAATGTGTTGACTCTGCGGCATTTGATAGTTAGCGGACGCCGTTGAATTATTCAGTCCAGGAGTTTGTGCAGCTGACCCCAGTTGATAGTCCGAGTCTATTCGACAGGAAACAACCGGGCATTAAACGCGTCAAATAACTTCCAACAGGTATGTAGGTACGATCGGGATATAACAGTCAACTACACAGATACTTGGCACATACGTGAATACAATATGTCTGACTAGTATTTCGGAATATTTAAAGGATAACATCTGGAGGTACTGTAGAGTGCATCTCGTCATACCACCACAGCGTAGAGGATATAAAAAGTCTCAATGATTGAGGAAAGTTATCGCGTTATTTTATCGTCTTTCGAAGAAACACAGATACCTATTCGTGACCTTCGCAAACAGCTGATACGTTGACAAGTCAATTGTACGTAATGATTAGTAATAAACGGCACTCGTTAGCGTTCGATCAGTTCATGACCGATTTTATTTTTTAAATTGGTCTCACAATTAAAAATAAACTCAAAATCAAATTTGGGTATTAATTTCTGTGTAATTGTTATAATTTTTAATAGACTCAGAATGACCATTTCAAAAGAAAAATAACAAGTAAATTTAATGATTGTGATGTAAATAGTAACCAAATATACGAATAGAAGAAACAAAATAGAAAGATAGATAGATACTTTGATTTTTCATATCGAAAAGAGTAAATATGCGAATAAGAAATGGCAGTGGAAAAATTGGAGAAACGATTACTTGTGACAAACCTTTGTTAGCAGGTATGATGTCAGGGTTCTTATCATCCTTTTCAAACAAATCTTCGGATTCGGATCTCAAGGGTAGAGTAGCTTTTTCTTTGACGGCCAAAAATCCGGGCCTTAGTGCGTGTGAGCCGCTGTTCCGAGTAGATCGAATTTTTAAGGCGGCTACAATCAACACCGATACGAGCAGAAGAGCCGTCACCACCCCTACTAACACCCCCAGTATGGGAGCGATCTCGAACTGATCCCTGGCTCCGAGTGATAAAACTGAAAAAAGGAACGAGGATTTACGTAAACCTTCAGTTTTATCGTTATTTTTATGGATTCGAGGTATTTTTTTCAATAATATGAAGAAGAGATTTCCTTCTAGTTTATGCAAGCCCTTGACAAGTCCTATCGTAAACGAAACGGCCGAATCCTTTCAGCTTTATGATCTACAGTTTATTATCTATCATATCATACGCTCTTGCTGATAGACTACGCCTTAAAATTGTTATTACTTATTAGCACTAAAATGCTCGAAGCGTTTAAGAAAATTACAAAAGATAAAAAAATTTAATTTAAACTAGAGATGGGCCGGGTACCCGATTTAGATCCATTGCTCCATTACTCATTTTTTTTTAGGATCCGGTCGAGTACCAGATAATGACACCGTGTACCCGATAATGCCTAGTAATTCTACCAAAGAAAAAAGAAAAACCAACACCAGCAATAATAAGTTGGTAATTATAATGAAAACCTACCTAACGAAAATTGGTACTTATGATTTTATTAGGATAGGTCGTTTTTCCTAATTTGTGTTATTGTCACGCAGTGGGGTTCTAAGGAAACTCAAAAACTATTTTAGAGTTTAAAACATATTTCAAAATTAATTTAATATTTCATAGTTATAAGGTTACAATTTTTGCAAAATTCATAAAACAGATATCGAGTTCATTTACTTGCATTCTGCAGCAACGAAACAATAAGCGGAAAGAACTTTTTCAAAGAATTATCAATGTACAAGCAGAAATTAACGCAAGTTCGTTAGTTTTGGTTAGTTTGAAAATTATAGACCTTTACGAAGTCATCGAAAAAGACAAAGAAGGTTTCTAACGTAGTTAGTTTTCACTAAATCAGTTAAATTAAAGACACTTCTAGAACCACTCAATGATCCATGTTGAACTATGTACAAATATTAACTGATTCATCAATAAGTTTAGCGCGTGAACGGGGATCGATGGTCTATTTGACTTGGAAACGCGTTAACGAAAAGATTCTACCCTTAGCGTTGGTGGCACTACCTCCTGGTCAAAATGATTGTAACGCTCCTATCAACGTTGTTTTGTTAACTTTTAAGGTGTATTGATCTGCATTGAAAGGAAAATCCTTTCTTTATAAACATTTTTGTTCAATTTTCATTTGTGATGTTATCTACCTAAATTACTTGACAACTAACTCTAAATGCATTTGTAATTTGTATCTTTTTGAACTTCATATCTATTTCACTTTACCATATAATAAAGTTGTTATTGTTTTCCAATCTCGCTTTTCTTATCATTTTAATACCTTTCGTCCAGTCACGACAAAATAATAAAAACACATTATAATCAGGTAATTAAAATAAATAATTAACGAAAAACTGAAAGTAACAATTTACCTTGCGACATTATTTATTAATTATTATACTCAATTATTTGTTATTTCCATGTAGTTCTTGTGCTCGTTTCAACTCAACCCTTTCGTTGAAAATCCGCTAACCAAGAATTAAAATTTCATTGCTATAGTGTTTAAACGACTTTTTGAACGGGACTTAATGTGCTTTTGGGTGTTGGTGAGGGTGGTATTCAATGGAGAGCCCTTCAGAACGAAGACATGAACGATTAACTGTAGTGGTTTTGCAGCGTCACTATCCCGTTCATCTACAGTTTAAACGTTCTGAGAAGAACACGTTATCACTAATTTAGAGGAGTTTACAATGAATTTTTTAGACTTCGAAGAGTACAGTTTGTAAAGGAAATAACAGGTCAATTGAAAAGTCCCCGGCCTAAAATAGTAAAACACAATTTTTTTGCAAAATTCGTTTTTTCTATTCAACATAATTCCCTTCAAGGGTGATACACTGATTATAGCGATCCTCCAACTTTTCGATACCATTTTTGTAGTACGATTTGTCCTTTGCTTCAAAATAGGCCTCAGTTTCGGCGATCACCTCTTCATTCGACGAAAATTTTTTCCCAACGAGCATTCTTTTGAGATCTGAGAACAGGAAGTAGTCGCTGGGGGC
>NW_020439682.1:830752-847791 GCF_000699045.2 Agrilus planipennis
TTTTTCAGAAAATTATATGAATGACATAGCAAGCAAAAAAAAAAATAAAAAAACTTACAAAATAAAATATGTAATTAGAAAACATCCCGAAATGGTGTGTAACGCCCCTAAAATAAAAAAGTTGTAGACGTTAGAAAACCAAAAAATGATGCAAAAAAAAAATAAAATAACGTGGATGTGCAAACCCCATGAGCAAATGAAAATGACTTGTTCTTTTTCTAATTAATTAGTAGTTTAAATTTAGGGATTTTACAGGTAAGATAAAATAATAAAATTGGGATATTACCAAATTTCGGAAATTGTTTTTCTTCTTCTTTTATTGACTTTGTGGGAAATTAATTCAAATTTGATAATTTAAGTCGCTAAACAGCTTTTGTAAGTCTCTCGACAGTCTCTCTCAGCGACTCCAGAGAGACTCGAGTCTCGCTTTCAGAGACTCTGAGAGACTGAACATTTTTATTTCGGGTACAGTTGGAGTAGATGTTCTTTGTATCTTTGTTTTTTTAAAAGTTACTTGCACTTTTTAAATTTCCTTAAATACTAACTAATGAAAGAAAAATGTCTTTCTTTTTTGCGCCAAATTATTTTTTTGTATTAGATCTCTTTGAACAAAAAGAAAGGTGTCTTTAGACAAAAAGAATGTTCTTACCCCAGCTAACCACAATAGTGAGCGAAACACGTGTCCGAGTCGTTTTTTTAAACTGTTGTGGTTAGTTGGGGTAAGACCTTTCTTTTTGTTTATCAATACGCCACAGTCTCCTTTATATTTATTTCATCTTTTTCTTTCGAACAATTAAAGGAGAAATTGCAGCATCCGGGAAATTTTCTGACTGGACAGAATTTAGGGTGAAGACGGTGACGGGCGCCGCGCTGTGTCCCACCGTCCATTCCGTAGTATCATATCGACTTGCGACCATTAAAATTAATGAGATCGATCGCGATATAGCGTGTCCGAGGCTCTTAATAAATACTTCAGGGCACGTTTCAGTGAATGCAGCACAAAACAAAGATGGGCATTTCAAAAGTAAACACAGTAAATTACGTACCGCTTGTGGCGAGTAGGTTTGGTCCCTGGCTAGGTAAGCTTCCGATATGGGTGTAATGTGTTGACTCTGCGGCATTTGATAGTTAGCGGACGCCGTTGAATTATTCAGTCCAGGAGTTTGTGCAGCTGACCCCAGTTGATAGTCCGAGTCTATTCGACAGGAAACAACCGGGCATTAAACGCGTCAAATAACTTCCAACAGGTATGTAGGTACGATCGGGATATAACAGTCAACTACACAGATACTTGGCACATACGTGAATACAATATGTCTGACTAGTATTTCGGAATATTTAAAGGATAACATCTGGAGGTACTGTAGAGTGCATCTCGTCATACCACCACAGCGTAGAGGATATAAAAAGTCTCAATGATTGAGGAAAGTTATCGCGTTATTTTATCGTCTTTCGAAGAAACACAGATACCTATTCGTGACCTTCGCAAACAGCTGATACGTTGACAAGTCAATTGTACGTAATGATTAGTAATAAACGGCACTCGTTAGCGTTCGATCAGTTCATGACCGATTTTATTTTTTAAATTGGTCTCACAATTAAAAATAAACTCAAAATCAAATTTGGGTATTAATTTCTGTGTAATTGTTATAATTTTTAATAGACTCAGAATGACCATTTCAAAAGAAAAATAACAAGTAAATTTAATGATTGTGATGTAAATAGTAACCAAATATACGAATAGAAGAAACAAAATAGAAAGATAGATAGATACTTTGATTTTTCATATCGAAAAGAGTAAATATGCGAATAAGAAATGGCAGTGGAAAAATTGGAGAAACGATTACTTGTGACAAACCTTTGTTAGCAGGTATGATGTCAGGGTTCTTATCATCCTTTTCAAACAAATCTTCGGATTCGGATCTCAAGGGTAGAGTAGCTTTTTCTTTGACGGCCAAAAATCCGGGCCTTAGTGCGTGTGAGCCGCTGTTCCGAGTAGATCGAATTTTTAAGGCGGCTACAATCAACACCGATACGAGCAGAAGAGCCGTCACCACCCCTACTAACACCCCCAGTATGGGAGCGATCTCGAACTGATCCCTGGCTCCGAGTGATAAAACTGAAAAAAGGAACGAGGATTTACGTAAACCTTCAGTTTTATCGTTATTTTTATGGATTCGAGGTATTTTTTTCAATAATATGAAGAAGAGATTTCCTTCTAGTTTATGCAAGCCCTTGACAAGTCCTATCGTAAACGAAACGGCCGAATCCTTTCAGCTTTATGATCTACAGTTTATTATCTATCATATCATACGCTCTTGCTGATAGACTACGCCTTAAAATTGTTATTACTTATTAGCACTAAAATGCTCGAAGCGTTTAAGAAAATTACAAAAGATAAAAAAATTTAATTTAAACTAGAGATGGGCCGGGTACCCGATTTAGATCCATTGCTCCATTACTCATTTTTTTTTAGGATCCGGTCGAGTACCAGATAATGACACCGTGTACCCGATAATGCCTAGTAATTCTACCAAAGAAAAAAGAAAAGCCAACACCAGCAATAATAAGTTGGTAATTATAATGAAAACCTACCTAACGAAAATTGGTACTTATGATTTTATTAGGATAGGTCGTTTTTCCTAATTTGTGTTATTGTCACGCAGTGGGGTTCTAAGGAAACTCAAAAACTATTTTAGAGTTTAAAACATATTTCAAAATTAATTTAATATTTCATAGTTATAAGGTTACAATTTTTGCAAAATTCATAAAACAGATATCGAGTTCATTTACTTGCATTCTGCAGCAACGAAACAATAAGCGGAAAGAACTTTTTCAAAGAATTATCAATGTACAAGCAGAAATTAACGCAAGTTCGTTAGTTTTGGTTAGTTTGAAAATTATAGACCTTTACGAAGTCATCGAAAAAGACAAAGAAGGTTTCTAACGTAGTTAGTTTTCACTAAATCAGTTAAATTAAAGACACTTCTAGAACCACTCAATGATCCATGTTGAACTATGTACAAATATTAACTGATTCATCAATAAGTTTAGCGTGTGAACGGGGATCGATGGTCTATTTGACTTGGAAACGCGTTAACGAAAAGATTCTACCCTTAGCGTTGGTGGCACTACCTCCTGGTCAAAATGATTGTAACGCTCCTATCAACGTTGTTTTGTTAACTTTTAAGGTGTATTGATCTGCATTGAAAGGAAAATCCTTTCTTTATAAACATTTTTGTTCAATTTTCATTTGTGATGTTATCTACCTAAATTACTTGACAACTAACTCTAAATGCATTTGTAATTTGTATCTTTTTGAACTTCATATCTATTTCACTTTACCATATAATAAAGTTGTTATTGTTTTCCAATCTCGCTTTTCTTATCATTTTAATACCTTTCGTCCAGTCACGACAAAATAATAAAAACACATTATAATCAGGTAATTAAAATAAATAATTAACGAAAAACTGAAAGTAACAATTTACCTTGCGACATTATTTATTAATTATTATACTCAATTATTTGTTATTTCCATGTAGTTCTTGTGCTCGTTTCAACTCAACCCTTTCGTTGAAAATCCGCTAACCAAGAATTAAAATTTCATTGCTATAGTGTTTAAACGACTTTTTGAACGGGACTTAATGTGCTTTTGGGTGTTGGTGAGGGTGGTATTCAATGGAGAGCCCTTCAGAACGAAGACATGAACGATTAACTGTAGTGGTTTTGCAGCGTCACTATCCCGTTCATCTACAGTTTAAACGTTCTGAGAAGAACACGTTATCACTAATTTAGAGGAGTTTACAATGAATTTTTTAGACTTCGAAGAGTACAGTTTGTAAAGGAAATAACAGGTCAATTGAAAAGTCCCCGGCCTAAAATAGTAAAACACAATTTTTTTGCAAAATTCGTTTTTTCTATTCAACATAATTCCCTTCAAGGGTGATACACTGATTATAGCGATCCTCCAACTTTTCGATACCATTTTTGTAGTACGATTTGTCCTTTGCTTCAAAATAGGCCTCAGTTTCGGCGATCACCTCTTCATTCGACGAAAATTTTTTCCCAACGAGCATTCTTTTGAGATCTGAGAACAGGAAGTAGTCGCTGGGGGCCAGATCTGGAGAATACGGTGGATGCGGAAGCAATTCGAAGCCCAATTCATGAATTTTTGCCATCGTTTTCACTGACTTGTGAGACGGTGCATTGTCTTGGTGAAGCAGGACTTTCTTTTTCTGCAAATGCGGTCGTTTCTCGGCGATTTCGTCCTTCAAACGGTCCAATAACGCTATGTAATAGTCGCTGTTGATGGTCCTTCCTTTTTCAAGGTAGTCAATGAAAATTATTCCACGCGCATCCCAAAATACAGACGCCATAACCTTGCCAGCCGACTGTTGCGTTTTTGCACGCTTTGGAGCGGGTTCATCGTGTGCAGTCCACTCCGATGACTGTCGATTGGACTTCGGAGTGAAATGATGGAGCCATGTTTCATCCATTGTCACATATCGACGCAAAAACTCGGGTTTATTACGCGTGATCATCTTCAAACACTGCTCTGAATCATCAACTCGTCGTTGTTTTTGGTCAAAAGTGAGCTCGCGCGGCACCCACTTTGCACAGAGCTTTCTCATACCCAAATATTCGTGAATGATGTGATGTATACGTTCCGTTGATATCTGTAGAGTGTCTGCTATTTCATTCAATTTCAATTTACGGTCATTCAAAATCATTTTGTGGATTTTTTTAATGTTTTCGTCCGTAACAGCCTCTTTTGGGCGTCCACTGCGTTCACCGTCTTCGGTGCTCATTTCACCACGTCTAAACTTAGCATACCAATCCTTGATGGTTGATTTTCCTGGGGCAGTGTCCGGAAATTCGTTATCAAGCCAAGTTTTTGCTTCAACTGTATTTTTTCCCTTCAAAAAGCAATATTTTATCAACACGCGAAATTCCTTTTTATCCATTTTTTTCACAATAACAAAAGTTGCTTCACTAAAAATGCTATAATTCACAAACTAATGATCCGACAGCCGTCAAATTTATAGACGCGTCTTTTGAAGGTTAGGACTAACTGAAAATCATATGGATTTAGTTCTGGTGCCGCCATCTATGTGTCAGGCCGGGGACTTTTCAATTGACCCTAGTATTTTTGTGATTTGTTAAAACACACTTTATATTCTGTATGAACAATTGCTTGCGACTTTTATCTTCAATTTGTCTGTTTGTTTAAACAGTAGAGATACAGGATAGTTACAGACCTGTTTAAATTCGAATTGCCTAATAATATTCCCTTGTACCGATAACCATGAGAGAACCGCTTTGAGTTGGTCGAACACATCCCTTAATAAATGAAACATCAAACGGAGGACCAACGGCTGTTTGTTCAGTCCTTCGGATTCGACACCCTAGTTCTCTGGTAAGTAAATAGTGACCAGCGGCTTAAGCGTCTTTAACGAATTTCCCGTTCTATTAAGGAAACAGATTCCACCTTGTCCGTTTACATAGATCATTCTAAACCGTACCCGGCAAACCTTACTTTCTGTTTTTAACCCTCGAATGTTCTGATATCGAAAGCCTTAAGCACAATTCGACCATTTAATTGAACTATTTAGTTCAAGAATATTGTATTATCAGAGGAGATAGCTGCAATCAATATGTTTTTTGACGTTTCCAGTCGTTGCTATTTCTTTTAAACTGCTAAATGAAATTTTATATACTTGCACACTATATATACTATATACGTATATATTTACCTACAACTTTCGTTCAAATTATAGCCTACAGCGAGTACTAAACACGGTGTGTCTAAAATAGGTGGAAATCTTTGGAGAGTGTTAATTGGATGCAATAGAGAAACTCATGATAAGTACATCAGTATAGTCAAGCGACAAAAAATTTGTACGAAAATTACAAGTTACAATCCGAAACCGGCTCTGTACACAAATCCATTTCCTGTAAAGCATGCACTCGTTGCAAATGATAAGGATGCAGCAACTGTTTCATGTACTACATATTAGCTTATTAAATAAAACGTTGCAATGTCGCACTTCCCTACATGAAGTACTAGAATCTGATAGGCTTTTGTCTTTACTTTCAATACGTAAAAATGTTTAAGAAAAATAGTAATGGATCGAAACTAGGCACCGTTTTAAGCATTATTTATCCAAATTGGTATTTTGCAAGCTATTTTTAATTTGTTTGTTGAGAGAATTTCCTGGGAGATTTTCCCGTTATGCATAAATTTCCGCAGTACCTTTTATCACTTAAGAACATTTAGTTCATTTATTTAAACACTTCGAAAGCGAAGCGTGCTTAATCAAAAATTATTGCTGTTTGTACTTAATGCACCGACCAGACACCACAATACCATCATCAACAACAACAACAAATAATCGACGATAATTAATTTCATTACTTACTGTTACATTTTTAACAGAGTAACTAGGAATTAACCATTAAAAAGTAATTTATGTATCTTCAATGTTATTATTAAGTACTTAGAAATTAACCTGACATCATCTAAGTTCCTTTATTATTTATCAGATTACTCTGTCGTATAATAAGATTAGTTTGATACTACACATCACATAAATACATCTGAGTTAGCGTTTCCAGAGGAAATTCTTTAACAAACTTTAAAGAGCTTTTAAGCACAATTTTAAAGTACATCATCTAAACTTGTAGTATGACAAATTAAGAACTTTTAAGGAGGCACTTTACTGAAATCAATATAGCTATATATATAACCTACATATATATAATTATAACAACGATTGAATGAATATTTAATAATTGCGATTATTATTAAATTATTCTTGAAATTTAAATAAAATTCATTGTGAAAGTAAGATCTGTGTTTAACGAATTAATAATGGAAACGCTAAAGCGCCCAGAATTTATCTTTAAAAGTACACTATTACAATTAAAAACTAAAATTAGAACAATCCATATCCTTAACTATTTATGAGGCAGTTAATAGACAAATAAACAATATTAAATGATCCATATTTTCGTATTAATAGGGAAAACGAAAGTAACTTTGTACTCATATTACTTATGATTTGAAATTTGAAAATATTTGAAGTTGTGTGAAAAGTATGTCAAAAAAAACTTACCGGTTTGTTTTTCGGCAATTTTCAGCGTGAATCCTTCCAGTTCGATCTTTTCGCTGCTCCCTTTCGAATTGGCAGCGTAGACCCTGAGTTTCAAAATTTTTCCGGGTTCTAAGCCATCGACATTAAAAGCGGGGAACTTCTCCGAAATGTTTTTCAGTAAGCTGTTAAACGAAGATTCGTAAACTTCCAGCAGAAAGAATTGTGGCTGTCCCCCATCAAAACCATCAATACAATCAACCTGCAGGAAATTAAGTTTTCTCAAATGCTTGAAAGTTCAGGTTCACTAAACAACCAAACGAATCCGAAAATTGCATCTTTTACACAGAAAAATGGACATGATAAATTGTTTTAGCTTTAATTATTATCAAGTCTGACGTTTAATTGGTTAAAATATTTTATTTATTGCGAGATATTTAGGCAACTGAAATTGCTGTCCGAAAACGGAAAAGTTCGAAATATATGAAATCCTATGACATTGTTAGTTACTTAATAGTGGATTAATATGCAATATTAATTTGAAATCATTTTTTCTCGATTTTTGATTTACCCATTACAAACTAATCCCATATTAATGAAGGAAAAATTGTTGCTGTTGCCACACCCCCCGCCGGGAATCGAACCCGGGACCTTTGGCTTTACGCACCAACGCTCTGACCACTAAACTACGAGAGGTAACAACAGCAACCACGACAAACCGACCTACAAGGTTAACGATCCGTTGATTTTTATTAAGGGGGTGTGACAACAGCAACCATTTTTCTCTCATTAATTTGAGGTAGTTTGTAGGGGGTAAATTAAAAATCGAAAAAAAATCGGTTGTCGGTAAAGTCGGTTTACTGACGATAGTTGAACACGACAACGTCATAAGAAAATACTGATGGAATGGTTTCATTTTTCAAAAGAAAATTTTAATTTTATTTGTTTGATAGATATTTTGTATGGATATAGAGAAGGAGGTAAATGGAAATGTATTATTGTATAGCAGCTGTCCACGCGGACGCATCGCTCACTCAAGTAGGAGAGAGACAGATGTCGAACGCTGCCGAACGCGGAGGCCGATTGTGCCTCTTTGTCGCTCGTTCCGCGCTCTCGCTTGCACTTCAAGCCTTAAATGGAACGCGTCAGAGCGAGGTAACGCCGCATGAGTCATGTTTTTTCGTGCGTGCAGCCGGCTCCATCGAATTATAAGACGTTGTCACGTCAAAAAAATGATTTCAAATTAATACTGCAAAGTTCGAGATGTTTACATCTTATTTTTAGAAGTTAAAAAATAGTAGAAAGCAATGACTCACTTGTAGAGATTCGGATGTCTGGTTGAAGATGGTACAGTTGATAGGCGGGTCTGGTTTTCCGGCGGCTATGACGTGAAAGACGCAAGGATCCTCTTGCTTACCGGCAAGATTACTGGCCCAACACATTACCGTGCCGTAGTCCATTTCAGAGACGGGTGTGTATGTCAATGTTGAAGATCCTTGTTGTTCATTGGAACGATATCGCGTCCTAGGAACATCGATTGCTTCCGAGGTGTTATTGAAGGACCATCTGAATTTCTCCGGAGGCGGATACGATTCCACTTCGCAAAATATCTCGGCGTTTTCGTGTCGGGCAACGCCGTAGACCCTCTTCAAGCCCGCTCGACATATCGGTTTGTCTGGAATAAAGGAGGTGTTCGATGAGTGACACCTTTGTGACGCAACGGCAACCGCGAGGAAGAAAATGGCCAAAGGGCCTTTCCGGATATTCAATCAATTTCGAACTTTAATTGCTTTTCTCTCTTGGCTGCTGAATGTAGTAAGAAAATAATAGTCTTGGTTGAAAAATATATTTAAAAACAACTTCTCAAGGACGATATCAGATATAATACGTTGAATTGTTGAGTTGTTTTGCCGTTTCATTGTCTTAAAGCAGACGTTTCGCTTTCGGCATTCGGTATCTTCCGAATCATGACCGGTTTCCATAATAAATACAAAACGCACTGCAGATGTCTGATATCCAAAAACTTATTCTGTTACACCATTTATATACAGTTCATATTTGATTAAAGTCACGCAACCCTAGAAAAAAATTTTCAGTCTCTCAGAGTCTTTCAGCGTCTCTGAGAGCATCTCTCATAGTCTCTCAGTTATTGCCTAGGTGTTTTTATGGATCTCTCACAGTCTCTGTGTGAGAGACTCGAACGATAAAATTGTTAATTCAGAGATTCGAGTCTCTCACAGAATGACTGAAAAAAAAATTGAGAGACTCGAGTTTCTCGTAGAAAGACTGGGATCTCTGAAATATGTTGAACTTAGAGAATTTTAACCATGTCTATCGAGACACCACTTATATAGAGAAATTCTCAGGCTAAACAGTTTTTTTAACAGTCTCTCGATAGTCTCTCTCAGCGACACCAGAGAGACTCGATGAGAGACGGAGACTCGAGTCTCGCTTTCAGAGACTTTGAAAGACTGAATATTTTTATCTGGGGAATATATGGTAAAAGCAATCCTAAAGGTAGTTTTATAAGAGCATGGCAAAAGTAATTTTACTTCAAATCAGTGGTGTATCTACGGGGTAACTCCAATATATATTTAAACCAATATAATTCGGTATAGGACAAGATGTTAAATATTTTTAAAAATGTAGGGATGAGTTACAAAGATAGAAAAGTGATACTTAGTTTGTGTAAAGACCAACTGGCTGTTATACAACTGAGGCTGCAACGTAGAGAAGTAAATATTAGGAAGGGAGTCAGACAGGGATGCATAGACGCGATCAGCATCATTAAAGACAGTACAACTGTAGGGATAGATATATACGCTTACATTTTCAGATGATATAGCAGTTTTAGCATCTACCAAGGAGTTAATATTGCATTATTTATTGTATTGTCTGATAACAATATCGGCGAGAAGGGTTTCCAAGTAATCGAGTAGGAATGATTACTTTTTACGAAAAAACGTATTCCAATAGATAATACTTACATGTAGCACCGAATACTCAAAATCCACCACTGGATTTAAAACCAATTTAACTATGTGCGGTAGGGTGTTGTAAGATGACACATGTTTTGATGAAAATGTGTTTTTGCGAAAGCGGAGGAAATTACTCGTTATTTCTGATTTCATTTCGCCAATTTTCAAATTTGGATGAGCAATGCTTCGCTATTTACGAGTTCACGAATACAGAAGTGACTTTTCTTCTGTTAAAACGACTCGATTCTGCGCTTTTCTGTGATTTACAAACCCCAATTTTAAATTATGTCAAATAATTACAAAACTTTGTTTTTGTAACGTTTCGGTTTATTCAACCATCTTCAGACTTTAAAGTGTTAAGTTAATATCTGCGTACAAGCAGTAACACCTCAAAAGTCTTCAAAAGATGGTTGAATAAATCGAAACGTTACAAAAAACATACAGTTGCGTAATTATTTGACCGTCACCCTGGAAAAAACTATATAATTTAATAGTAACAGTCAGGAATCTAACTTAAATTCTCAATTTTAAAGTTTTCGTCTACAATTTTTGTAGTAGCTCTACCGTACCTACCAACATTTTTCTTTTATTTTTATTTATTTAAATTGCAAAAGTTTTAGGTAAGTACGTATTACAAAATAGAATTTTGAATTACATTTCTTCCGTATTCTTGTCGATGGTAACTGAAAACTCGAACAGATTCCGAAGGGTAGATGATTTAGATTGGTTTTTAACATAACGGATATAAAGTCTTGAGGGTTGAGGTTATTTATATCGTTATATACGTACACGTCGCCGTGGTCGTTTCCCTAAGGAAGGGACGGCAAGAGAAAATTAGAATGCGATCAACTGGGCCTGTGCCCCCTGGGCGAAACCAACTTCACCTGACATCTCCCTGATCTTCTCATATGCTCTTCACCATATTCGGACCCTTTTCACTTTATTCGACGTATCGGTTTATTTACGGAGGGTGTAATAAAACGCGACACGTTGCTACAAGACGGCTCACTCGTCTCAGCAAACAATTCTCGATGTATTCTGTCAGGGGATGGAGTTCGCACACCGAATCCGAATTTTTCTTTGAAACGAATTCGTTTTATTTCTTTCGTTTTTTTTTTTCTGAATAAATTTCACGCAAAACGACAATTTCATTTTTTAACGGTGTATCGAATACCTACAGCAAGGGCAACTGGAAAATCAAATGGAAAATTGAAAAGAAATCAACGAAATGAAAATTTAATTGATATTTTCTTTTCGATAGGAAAAATTTCATTTGTTCACACATTTTTACCGACTTATGTACATATATTGGTATAGACATAGAGTATGCTAAAAATAAATATAAATAGAAGCATAATAGAATAAAATAATTCGAAGACGCGGATTGCGATTTCGATCTTTTTGGATCTCATCAGCGCGTCGCAGGCAGCCCGACAGAACACAGACCAACTTTTACCTGGTGTCTTAACAGCGCGTTTTAGAAAATACCACAAATGACGCGGTAAACGCCATCTGTAGTACGATGCTAAAAAATACAGGTCAGTAAGAAATTGAAAATTAGATTGAAAATTGAAAACAAATAAACGAAAAAAAAATTAAAACTTTTCCACTTTTAAAGGTAGAGGGAGTAGGTAATAATAAATATTATAGTTTAAAGAAAATTTCAACTTACACATAACTTTTAAATCGACCACGTTGCTTTCGCCGTCGCCCTCAACATTTGATGCCGTGCAAGAATAATTTCCTGCTTGGTGTCTTGTAATCGCTTGTAAAGCTAAATTAGTGTCGCTCATAATGACACCCTTCTGGTTGTGCTGCATTACAACCCCCTGTAACAACATAATCTATTTTGTAGCGACGAATTAGTGGACAGGAACGACTTTAATTACAAAGAAAGCTTTGTTCGACGCATGCAATTGCATAATAAAGAAAATTATAAAACGGCTACAAGTTTAGCCTCTCGTGTTCGGTATTCGGAGTGAGAAAATACAACTAGATAATGAAATAACGATAACAACAATAACAATTTATTTAAACAACTAGAGGGACGAAAGTATTACAACTTGAAGGGAGAAGAGATTCAGATGGAACTGCCTAAATTATGAAAAAAAGAAGTCTTCAAATTGTAATTAGGAAAGGGTGCTAACTTCGGAGGGCATGCGGTTAGTACGCGAAGCTGAAATGTTAATAGGGCTTACTGAAAAGTACAAGTCATAAAAGTAGTAACAAAATACAATAGGGTTTTTCGTGGAAATATGTGCTCAAGTGTTATTCGCCACACAAGTGATGTTGTTCATTTATATATAAGTTGCTCTAGACAAAAATTTTCAGTCTCTCAGAGTCTTTCAGCGTCTCTGAGAGCGTCTCTCACAGTCTCTCAGTTCTTGCCTAGGTGTTTTTATGGATCTCTCACAGTCTGTATGAGAGATTCGAACTATAAAATTGTCAATTGAGAGGTTGGAGTCTCTCAAGGAGAGACTGAATAAATAAAACTGAAAAATTGAGAGACTCGAGTCTCTCGTAGAAAACTCTGGGATCTCTGAAATATGTTGAACATAAAAAATTTTAACCATGTTTATCCAGACACTACTTCTTGATTGGAGTCTCTCGTTCAGAGACTGGATACGAAATGAGGATCTCTATATGAGCGACTTGAGTCTCTCGTTCAGAGACACTAAACAGTTTTTTTGACAGTCTCTCTCAGCGACATCAGAGAGCCTCGATGAGAGACGGAGACTCGAGTCTCGCTTTCAGAGACTCTGAGAGACTGAAGATTTTTATCTGGGGTGTTTAAAAAATGATTCACGACGTGAGGTGTTTAAAATTGAAAGCAGCATTTTAAATTGCACAGTAGAATCGAATAAGTTGGAAGAATAGTTATAAATATTACTAAGAATTGAAAGAATTGCCAACAAAAAGGTCCCAATAAAAAACTTAATCTACATATGTAAATTAACCTAAAATAAATTAGAAACTTACGTTATGTTTCCAGACAACTTTATAGGCCCAAGGATTGGCGTTAATTTTACACTCGAAATAGACGTCATCACCCTCTTCAATATCATCAGGATTCAATTTCGGTCCCAAACTGAGATGAGTTATGGCTATATCTGGAACCAAAAAAGGATGGGTTTTGTACTGAGAAGGGCCATGTAACTGGTCCTCCAATTACTTAATTAAATAAATTCAATATCATGGCCCTTATTTACTTTAGAACAAATAAAACATTCTCTCAAATAAAACTTTCTTTTTAGACGATAAGGGTAGGTAGGTATGTCGTGAACGATCCAAAATTTAGAAGTGGAACTCACATAGGTTTGTAGGCCTATGCATGAATGCACGAGAAAGAAAAGCCAAAAAACAGTATTGATTTTCTGTGATTTCTTTCTTCTTCGTCATCCCTTGAGTGCCTTCACTCCCTTTGTCTATAATCACTCTTTTTACTCCATCCCTATATTATTGCGTAGTTCATGATTTATCCCTTTTTTGATGTCGAAATTATAATCGTCTGTCTCATTTAACATATTGATTTTATCTGGTTGGTCAATAATAAATCGTATGACCTTTATGACAAGAGCGGATTCAATTTGTAATAATTTTGAAAATATTTTAATTTGGTAAGCATTATAAAATTATGTTATGTAAAGTGAGATGAAAAATTAGAAGAAGTGGCTGATTTTAGATACCTAGGAAGTCAGATAAGTGAGGATGGAAGCAGTAGTAGGGATATAAAGCAGAGGATAGCGCAGGGTCGTGTCGCCTTTAATAAAAAGAAGTCACTTCTATGCTTGCGAACCGTTAATTTAGAAATTCGAAAAAGGTTGTTAAAGGTGTATGTTTGGAGCACGGCGTTGTACGGGTGTAAAACATGGACAGTGGGAGCGGCGGAAAAGAAAAGGTTAGAAGCGTTCGAAATGTGGTGTTATAGGCGGATGATGAGGATANGATATTTTTTAGTAGTAGGATAAAAACAAGTTTCTATAATAACAAAATACAACTGTAGTACAGTTTTAGACAAAAATAAAACGCTGTTCTGGTTATTTTTAACTCAAGGTTTGAAAATATGAAAGTAAATGTATAATTAAGCAAGGAAATCGCACGTAGGTAGATGCATAATATGTTCCCGTTTAGATTGAGAGGAACAATTAAAAAGTAAACATTCGCGAACAAAAGCAACCGTTGTTAAAGTAAAAATTTTGACCGATGTGAACGACCTTGTTAGGAATTCCTTCAGAAGACAAAAGAGGAAAGGAGACCCGTTTAAAAAGACGGGAACGACAGGACAGGAGAATAAAACAAAAAAAAAAAAGGAAAAAGGAGAGAAAAAACGGCGCAGCAGTTGTTAACGAGAATCTTTGAATCGTGCAGTGATAAAGAGAGACCGCAGGGGAAGTACGGTGCCTGTGAGACACAAAAACAACAGACGAGAGAAACACTTACAGAAAACGTTGAGTTTTATAGTGGCTTCTTCAACGCCGCCTTGCACTAAGTGGTTCCTGGCTCTGCAAGTAAGGGATTTTCCATTGTCCAGTCTAGTGGGCGTGAAAATGAGAGTCGACATGCTCACGTTTCCATCAGCAGAAATCTAAAAAGAATGAAAAAATATGCAGACCCCTGTGCCAAAGAAAATATCTACTCAGCATATTAATCCCATTGAAAATATATACATTAAGTAGTCAATAAAATTATTTTTTTTATGTAACATATAATCACGTTGATCAGAAATTTATGGAAGCACTGATCAGGATTTCGGTCTTATCTCATTAACATACCATAGGCAGTCCCGACAAACTAGGTCTGAAATATTTCATTAGCAGCAAATATCTATAAGATGGCAATACATTGCCTTGATTTGGATATAATACATAAGTACTTGTAAGGATAAGGGTTTTTAGGCACTTTAAATCATATTAATAAATGAAGATGGAAAGAAAGCAGCCAAAATCGATGTAGCTGAGATAGCTGATGATACAATGTTTTGGATTATTTACAATTATTTAAAAGATCGGATTAATATTAATAAATTTAATATGAAATATTCTCAATTTTTACCCACTACACATTACCAGACCTAGATTAGATTACTCTTCGCAAATAGTTAAGGAAATGGATCGTTCTAGTTTTAGGAAAGAGTGGAGGTACGTGTCCAACCAGTCTTAGGACTGATGACCTTATGATGATGAAAGTGAGATCAAAAAGTATTCATTTTCTTTAGGCCACCCTGATATTCTGTTTTGAGAGTGCATAATTTATGCCCAACTAACAGTTCATTAACATCATCCATGATGACAAAGACGATGAAAATGGGGAACTGAAACGAAGACGGGATCCAAGAGTAGATGATTAAATATCGCTTCCTCAAGACACCTGACAAACCGAATTAGCATTTGGAGTAACGTTTAGCTACCGTTGTTTGAACGCGCGCGCGCCCGCGCCCCATCCAGATTTATGTGCCCATTAAATAATAAAATGCAATATTCAGGAGAGTTGTTGGCCTACAGAGTGGAAATCCTTGTTCGATATTTCAATTTAATAATAAGATGTATCGGTATTGAAGGTGACGTAGATTTATTAGTTTTCCGTCAGACCTTTCGACGGACGTATAGTGAGAACGAAAGGAGACGTTATTAGAGGGCGAAACTCACCACTTCTTGGACCACCGATTAAAATCTGTATCTGATGCGTATGTTGGGGAGAGGGTGCCGGTTTGGGTGGGAGATCAGGGGGATAGAGAAGGAAAAAACAAACGTGATAATGGAGGTAACAATGCGTCCTCAGCTTAAGTCAGAGGGATTTAGGGGACTAAGCCGGAAGGTAGGCCGGAAGGCCCTCTTTCAGCCTGCTTTCAGGAATCGTAGGAATGGGTGGGTGGTGGTTCGGGTGAGAAAGACGAGACGGACGAAATGAAAACAGAAGAGAATGAAAGATTATCTTTGGAATATTACTAGCCCAGCATTCGTCTAAGTGATCCAAGGAAATCACAGAAAAATTTGGACCAAGACAGATGTATCCGGGATCGAACCGGCATCCTCCCGAATGCTAAGCAATGGTCTAAACCTCTAGGCCATACCGCTTGGTAATTATTGGAGAGAAACATGAGAGATAATTTAAACACTCAAACTTAATGTTTAATTATGTGTTTTGAGGTTTATCTACCTTTATGGACAAGCATTTACGCCATTTATCTTTTCTCAATCGGGGGGAAGCTATGTCCACCCCTCCACTTTTCAAGTTAGTGGTCTGAGCTGCCTCCGTCTTTCACTTTTAACATTGTAAATTTAGAGGTATTTGAGTATGAATTTGTTACTCAACGAACAATTGCTACACGTAAGCATAAGTTGGAAACTGAAACACAATGTTATTAATGGGAACGCGACCTTCATAATCTACGCTAACTAAGCATAGAAGGAGAAGTTAAGATATAAAAAAAGTCACATGACTTAAGAAGAGTAGAGATGCGTATCCAACCAGTCTAAGGACCGGCAACCTTATAATTATAATGATGATGTGTGGTAAAATATAAGTATTATTCTAAATATAGTCCTTGGTTTACAACTTACAACTTAAGGTTGAGTAAGGGATCAGGATTCATATAGGATATTTTTTAGTAGTAGGATACAAACAAGTTCCTATAATAACAAAATACAACTGTAGTACAGTTTTAGACAAAAATAAAACGCTGTTCTGGTTATTTTTAACTCAAGGTTTGAAAATATGAAAGTAAATGTATAATTAAGCAAGGAAATCGCACGTAGGTAGATGCATAATATGTTCCCGTTTAGATTGAGAGGAACAATTAAAAAGTAAACATTCGCGAACAAAAGCAACCGTTGTTAAAGTAAAAATTTTGACCGATGTGAACGACCTTGTTAGGAATTCCTTCAGAAGACAAAAGAGGAAAGGAGACCCGTTTAAAAAGACGGGAACGACAGGACAGGAGAATAAAACAAAAAAAAAAAGGAAAAGT
>NW_020439682.1:847840-849319 GCF_000699045.2 Agrilus planipennis
TTTTCCATTTTTACGAAAACCACAGAGGCGTCTTGTTCAGCGTGCTGTCAAACCTACACTAGCAAGGAGATCGGGCTGAAACTATAGCTACAAGCTATCCAAGGATGGTACTATAGAATGTCACCTCAAGGTAGGCCTAGTGGCGTCATCTCTTGGTTAGGCTGGAAACTTATCAATCCACCCTCGTATATTAATAAATTTAATCAAATTTGGATGGGTTGAACTAGTCCCTAAACAATTTTACTCTAGGTATACATTTTAAGACTTACGGTTTCGGTAATATTGTGTAGCGTGTCGAGGAGCTGTTGTCGCTCCAGCCACCATGATATTTTGGCCGGAGGCCTAGAGCCAAATGTTTGGCACTGGATATCGTACTTCCTGTCAGCCGAATACGGTTGGTTACTGCTCAGAATTTCAACTTTTAATGGCCGAACTGCAACAAAATTTTCCAGCGTAATGACGACGAAATAGCACGACCCAGAAAAATTAATGTAGTAGAAAAATGTTACCACAGAAAGCGGAAAATAATGAAAAAAGTTCCTAGTGCCTATCGCATTTACAGTATTTTTTTTTTGTAATGATCAAGACAAATCCCTGCATTCGAATTATTTTAATAATAAAAATTAAAACAAATTAAATTTTAATGAAGGATTTATTAAAACAATGTTCAAGAAAATAATAAAATAAATAATGCAGAAAAATTCATTTAATGGTGATGGTGGTGGACAACTTCATGATGTTCAGACACAACATGGGGATGCTTGATTTCGATTTTATGACCGAACGAAGATTTCTGGTGGTGGGTGGTGTGGTGCTCGTGGTGAGCTGGAGCTTCGTGATGGTGTTCTACTTTGGTGGGATGGTTGATGTGAATCTTGTGGCCAAATTCGGCTTCATGTTTGTGTTCGATGATCTTTCCATGAACTGTTTTGTATTCAACTTTCTTCTCATGGGCATAGACAATTGCCACAAGGGCGACCAAGATAAGTACCTTTACAAAATAAAAAAGCAAGTTAGATTAAATAAGAAATTGTATCCTACCTACTACATATACATATAGTAATATATAATTATTACTTTTATAGATACTTACTTTGAAAGACATTTTAAAGTTGTTATTGTAGATTGAAGACGATTTCAAACTGATAAAAGACTGGCACAAATTCGCTTTTATACGGTAAAAAAAGTGTCCCTCCCCACCATGAAAAGCACCATTTCTTATGTGAACTAACGCAGCGGTTTTCGTAAACGATTATTAATGAGTCTATGCAAATTTTCTTGAAAACACTTAACTCGCAGTTATTTCTTTCAATTGAAATGAAATTACTTGAAAGTGACAGTATGCCGTTAAAGCTTTCTAACAAAGTAACCGACGTGTTAATTGGAAGAAACTGTTACTGAATTATTCGAAAAAAAAACAATAAGTAAACAAATTAAATATATAATTTAAAATTTCAAAATTTGCGTTCTGCGTTTCTC
>NW_020439682.1:849743-877705 GCF_000699045.2 Agrilus planipennis
TATAGGGACAGAAACAAGTTGTAGTGAAAATTAATATAATATTGTAATTACTGTTTTTCCTACAAACTGTTTGTCTCTCTACTACAACTTTAAAGAATATGTACTGCAAATTCTTCTTAAAAATTACTTTTCATTGTAGCATATCTCTATACAATAATTAAAAAAATATATACAAAATTGTAGCATATTTGTTTACAACTGAAACGCAAATAAATATTCAATAAAAATTGCTACATTTTATCTTTATATTTTCTACAAAATTTATTTAATCTTACTACATTTTGTAATGAAATTCACGAAATTGTTGTTGTAAACATTTTATTCAAATTGTAAGGAATTTGTCTGAGCCTCTGTCGATATTTCTCCTACAATTTACCACTACAATTTTATAGTCAAATTTAAGTTTACCGTTAGTTAACCTTACTACAAATTTGAGTTTCATTTTCTACAATATGACCTCTACAACGTTATAGTAATTTGACAATATGACAATTCTGTAATGATTTATATTGAGCTTAGTTTTTTGAATTCTTAAACATCACAAAGTTTTATCCTTTAATGTTCTTAAATTTAACTTTTAATAAAGTTGTGACCGAAAAGAATGTGTTCATTCAATCTTATGGATGAATTGACTGAAAATGTTTTGTTCTTGCGTCATTTTGATAAAGATCGAGGAATTCTGTTTTTACCCCTTCAAAAAGCACTCCATAAATTAAATTTGATTGCTCAGGAGAATACATGTAATGTGTTTCTCATGTTTTGTGTAGGTACGTTATAAAAACATTGGCGGAGAAATGAGTTTGATCGCATGGGAATCCCCCAAACTCGCTATTTATCATATTTACAGAAATAATAAAAAATTGTGTGCTTGTATATACATAACACCCTTTTAGCCACTAAAAGAATTTAAATACTTCGAGTTTTATGATACTTTTTAAACGGACATGTTCTCAACAAGCTCCAGTAAAAACATGTAAGGAGATCGGGCTGAAACTATAGCTACAAGCTATCCAAGGATGGTACTATAGAATGTCACCTCAAGGTAGGCCTAGTGGCGTCATCTCTTGGTTAGGCCGGAAACTTATCAATCCACCCTCGTATATANTTGTTTTTCAGTTCTAGGAAGAAAGTTACACTGAACACTTAGTAGTTTGAGTATATAATAACTAACTTGACTTCATGAAAAATCAGTACAGTTCTCGTCAGTGTAGCGAGAAGATCAGTCTGTCATTGACTAAACAACTTACTAATGTCGTTTGAAAAGTTACACTTTCATTAAAATGTCTGATAAATCAGCGAAAGAAATTTTTTATGATAAAGTAAAACCAATTATTGATAGTTAAATGTGTAGAAAATAAATCGAAATTCATTTGTTTAATGAATAACTTTTCGCTTTTTCATTCATTCATTCGTATATCATATGCTCGACAATACAAGTGTTCAGTGCAACTTTCTTCCTAGAACTGAAAAACAATTATAAGAAATTTAATATTGTTGAAATGATTCGGCGAGAAAAACCGAACCCATCTTTAGTATCCAATTATAGATGTCAATAATTGAATTGTTTCCTAAAAACTGAAAAATGGTTTGAAATTCATTTGTTTTATAAGTACAATATAAATCTTATTGTACGTAGGTAGAAAGCGGCAAATAATACAAGTCGAACATTAAGTACGCGTTGTGAGCGTTCAACAATTGACAAAACGCGTTCCGGCTGTTTAACAGTTACCAGAACGCGTTGAGAGCGTTTAAAAACAGCCAAAACGCGTTCTGAGCGTTCGAAGGCAGCCAGAACGCGATGTGGCCGTTTTTTCCGGCCACTGAGCGTTTTCGGTCTTCGAGCCTAACACCTATATCACAGTCATTCTCAAATCAATTAACTATTAATCTGTGACACCGGTGCTAAGGTTTTAAATTTGATAAGTTTTATCTTTTTTTTAACATGCTTTTTATTGAACTCATTTCGAAAATTCTGCTTTACAGAGATTATCCTAATAAAAAGAAAAAGACAGATAAATAAACCGTATAAAGAAATTGTAAGGATTTGATATTTACAGTCTACAGTCTCTTGCATTGGCTTCAAAATCATTACAAAACCAACAGAGCTTTTGCTTCAGTTCGTTGTGAAGTAAATTATTTGAATTTGAAATTAAACATCACGGTACTAAGTAGCTTTAGCAGCCCGAAAACTTTTAGACACTTTAGAAGCTTATACAAAGTGATCTCGGCTTAAGTTCTTAAACTCAGTTACAAGTTGTTCGACAGAGTTTCGAGCAAGGAACTAACCACCAGGAATTTTTCCGTTCTGTGGTCTCTTTCAGCAGAGGAGACGCTTGTTGGTGGTAAAATTGAATTGCAAGTAGTGGCGTATCGGGTTTGGCAGGGACCGATGGGATATACATTACAATAGACACTCTTCCGCCAAATATACGTTGAATAAGCCCAATCAGATTAGAAATCCTGCTACTACTTTGACACTGACAGAGATTAAAACAGCACCGAGACCAAGGAACTTCTCTAACTTAATTTGTCACAGATAGAGATAGTTCATCAGGATATTTCACAGAAAATGTAATCGTTATAATGCTTCGAATGTTATACGAATGAGTATGTAATTAAACCATTCTCCTCATTATGTAGTAAATCTCAGTTTGTTAGCTATAAATGTTTCAATTTAATTTTAATATTCTTTTTAGTCGTTAGAGATAGATTTGCTTATCTTATTTTATTATATTGGAAATTTCAAAAATTTCAAATGTCTACAAGTTACCAATAACGACCACTTTTGTTAATTTTATTATCGATGCTTTTCAATTGATGCAGATTCATACCTTGTTGGGGTTTCCCCTTATTGGCTTCTGGCTTGTATTCTTTTGTTGCATACAAGATATTGGTACTGGCAACAGAACAATTTTTGATTTTGTCACATAATTTAGAGTTAGTTACGTTTTGTCCTTCTCGTTAACTTGCGTTTCTTCGTTGTGTCTGTAGTTGTCATCTGTTATTTCATAGTTAATAATTCGTTTGTAAATAAAGTCTGTGTATAGTTTTTTATATCGAGTTTCATTCTTTCCGCTAAAACCACATCTTCAGAAAATACTGCTCGTGATTTCACGGAAAATAATAACATTTACTATTTTTTGGTCCTACTGACTTAAACTGTTTTGATTTAGTTTTTCCTTAACTTATTTTTGATTTTATTCAATTAAAACAATAACAAATAATTATGTATATCCCAGTTAAATTAAATTTTAAATACAATAATAGAAGTAATTTTTATCGCGTGTACTTCTTTCAGGCAGTCCATTAAAAGCTGCCTTTTTAGTTTCTGCTTACTTATCTTATCGTTCTAGACAAGCCTTTTATGAGAAGTCCTTTTAAATATTAAGGATTTGCCGCCGCGAATATCGAGTATCCATTGTTACACCTTCTCTGTCAAGTGTTCACAGAGGAAGTGTTTGATAAAAATTACAAAACTACGGAAGAAATCGTCTGCATACGAAGTTTTAAAAAAGATCTAAACGGGCGTTATTGTAGATACATTTTGAATATTAAATGGACAAACATCGAACAGTTTTGTGTAGGTATAAAATAATTAAGAGAGTTGGGGTAGTCAACTTTCGATACGAGTGCTTCCTTAATTTAAAATTAATATGTCAACAACATGAAATAGTTTGTGTAAACCCAAGATTGCTTAAAAATATGAAAACCATATTTTGGCTTTGTTATTACAAGGGATGGAAAATTAGGGAAAGAGCGAATAGATAGAAGACGAAAAATTAGAAGAAGTGGCCAATTTTAGGTATCTAGGAAGTCAGATAAGTCAGAACGGAAGGAGTAGTAGGGATATAAAGCAGAGGGTAGCACAGGTTCGAGTCGCCATCAATAAAAATAAGACACTTGTGTGCTCGGAAACGGTTAATTTAGAAATTCGACAAAAATTGTTAAATTTGTATGTATGGATGTATGGAACGGGGCACTGTACGGGTGCGAAACATGGACGGTGGGCGCGCTTGAAAAAGTTAGAAGCGTTTGAAATGTGGTGTTATAGGCGGATGATGAGGAAACCCAGGATAGAGAAGGTTATAAATGAAGAGGTATTAGAAAGAATTGAAAGAATAGGAGAACAGAGGACTTTAAGGAAACAAAAATGAGAAATAGGCGAGATAGGTTGGTAGGACATCTTCTCAAGCATGAAGGTCTAGACAGAGACATATTAGAGGCAGAAACAGGAGATAAGAGGAGTAGAGGTAGACCTAGATTAGATTAATTTTAGCAAATAGTTGCGGGTGTGGGTTGTTCTAGTTTTGGGGAAATGCGAAGATTAGCTCAGGATAGGACAGAGTGGAGGTGCATGTTCAATCAGTCTTAGGATTGACANTGAAATAGTGTACAGCGATTGTGTAAACCCAAGATTGCTTAAAAATATGAAAACCATATTTTGGCTTTGTTATTACAAGGGATGGAAAATTAGTGAAATAGCGGATATAAAGATAGGAGACGAAAAACTAGAAGAAATGGCCGATTTTAGGACGGAAGGAGTAGTAGCGATATAAAGCACAGGTTCGAGTCGCCTTCAATAAAAAGAGGACACTTATTCTGTGCTCGGGAACGGTTAATTTAGAAATTCGAAAAAAAAAAAATGTTAAAAGTGTATGTACGGCTGCGAAACATGGACGGTGGGCGCGGCTGAAAAGGTTAGAAGCGTTCGAAATGTGGTGTTAAAAGGGAATGATGAGAAAACCCAGGATAGAGAAGGTTATAAATGAATAGGTATTAGAAAGAATTGAAAGAATAAGAGAACAGAGGACTCTAAGGAAAAAAAAATAAGAAATAGGCGAGATAGGTTGCTAGGACATCTTCTCAAGCATGAAGGTCTAGTCAGAGACATATTAGAGGCAGAAACAGGAGACAAGAGGTGTAGAGGTAGACCTAGATTAGATTAATTTTAGCAAATAGTTGCGGGTGTGGGTTGTTCTAGTTTTGGGGAAATGCGAAGATTAGCTCAGGATAGGACAGAGTGGAGGTGCATGTTCAATCAGTTTTAGGATTGACAGCCCTATGATGATGATGATGATGATGAAGCAATCCTGAGAGAACCCATTATCTCAATGTAGAAAAAAATGACATGGGCACGAAAAAAAATTGACCGTTTTAAAATTCTTGAATAAAAAAATAAAACAGCTACATCAAATGCAAACAAATTTTCATTACGAAATTAGGAAGTATGAGAAATTTGTGATTGCTAATTAGGTACTTAATTTTGCGATCAGTTTTTTGTCTTATTATTTCTTCTTGTCCAAGAAAAATTCTTGGGACCAGAACAACAATAGCAAATGATTCTTACTATACAGTGTTTTAATTAAATGACGGTCGACATATTCTTCAGCTCAAACTTGTGATGCTATTCATAAATGAAAAGTTTTATTGCTGCAATTAAGCATCCGTTTGTCTACAACCGGTCGGATACACAACATGTTTCCTCCTTCGGATGCACCGTTTCCGTGGTTCTACAAATAAATCACAGAAACGTTTATTACAGAATTGGACAATGAAATTCCGAGTAGTCCGAAATGATGTTCTCGGCTTAATTTATTTCCTGGGGTACACACACACACACAGTACGTTAGACCGAGAGAGTCCCGCCGCTCCGGCACTCCTCATCTTTCCTTAACCCTCTTTCTGAATGCCCGACTGCCGAGAATTTGCAGACCATTAACCAAATTACATCTCTCCGGGATTAAACATGTTCGCGAGTTCAGTGAAATTACAGTGCATATTATTTCCCGGGCAGATTACTACTGAACAACGTTATTCCATTGGTTAAGATGTTAAACTGACCTCTTACTCACTTCTCTGTCCTTTAAACCTCAACATCACCAACGCAACCAAATGCATGTATCCAAAGATACAGATTCGTACTAAATGAAGTGTTTTCTGGAAAGCCTTAAGTTGACCTATGTTTCCAGAATAATTTTCATTCTTTATATTGATGCAGTAATAGTAGCAGAGACGGGGGTGGAGATAGATCTAGATTACATTATTGTTCGCAAATATCCCTAGACAAAATTTTTCAATCTCTCTCCAGTTTCTCAGAGTCTTTCAGCGTATCTCACAGTCTTTCACAGTCTCTCAGTTATTGCCTCAGTGTTTTTATTGATCTCTCACAGTCTGTGTATGAGAGACTCGAACGACGAAATTGTTAATTCAGAGATTCGAGTCTCTCCCAGAGAGACTGGATGAATAAAACTGAAAAATTAAGAAACTCGAGTCTCTCGTAGAAAGACTGGGATCTCTGAAATATGTTGAACATAAAAAATTTTAACCATGTCCATCGAGACACCACTTATTATCGTTCAGAGACTGGATACGAAATGAGGATCTCTCTATGAGCGACTCGAGTCTCTCGTTTAGAGATGCTAAACAGTTTCTTTGACAGTCTCTCTCAGCGACACCAGAGAGACTCGATGAAAGACGGAGACTCTAGTCGCGCTTTCGGAGACTCTGAGAGACTGAACATTTTTATCTCGGGTTCAGTTTGACTCAAGATAAGAAGAAGTGAAGTTGTAAGTAGAAATTTTTATGGTTTTAAATCGAATCTGCGTTATTAAATTGTATACTTCATCAAGGAAGACCTGATCGATTGTAACTGCCGGAAATCATAAAATTCAGACACAACAAGGAAAAAATTCATTAAAAGTTCAGTCATGAATTCCAGAAGAAACGCTGGGACCTTTTTATTTTTAATTAATCATTTATTCAATTAATTTTTGTTTGTATAGGCTGATCCAGAACAAAGACATTATATATATAATTATAGAAGCGATTTCCTTTTATAAGATTAGGCGATAATATTACTTGTTTATGGAAAATAGGAATTTATGAGAAATATTATATTGGTTTAATTCATAACGCTTTTATTTTATCAGCTTATAAAGGTAAAGGTTCATAAGAATTTTAATAAATATCACTCTGCTTCTTAAAGGTTAGGCAGGTAACTTTGCCTTTGAAAATATCTTGTGAATCAATTATTTGGGGAATTTATGAGATACCAATATATTGCTATTTGCAAGAGGGAATCTTTTTGATGGAAGGAATTCTAAACCGTTTCTATTTCCAGTAAAACGAAAGATGTGTCGATAAAGGTTGAATAACGAAAATGAAAATAACTTTTTCGTGAGGATATTGTTTTTAATATAATAAAATAGAAATTGATATGGAATATGAAGATGTTTTTATTCGTTTTCTTTTTTAATAAAATCTACATATTAGACATGCGATCACGTAAAAGCGATTTTCTTTATAATGTTAAATACGTGTATATCTATGGTTATTGATTTCCCTTATATCTAGTAGGGGTAGCAGTAGATACCTAATACTTCATGCCCTTTATTAATGTATAATGAAACATTTTAAAACAAAATAAAAAAATTTTCCGGTAGCTAATAAGGAAAATTCTTGATAGAAGAAGATTTCAATTATACGAAAGTTAGTAGGTATGAACATACTTCTTGGAAAACTTCACAATTAAGTTTCTCTTCAAGGAAATTCGCTGAACAAAAATATTCCTTTTTTTTTAATAAATAAATGAACATCAATAAACCTCGAGAAAAGTTGATGTTGTCATTGTTAATGTACTTTATTGACAATCGTTTTCCCGTGTGTAATTCATTGTTTGAAAATAGGAAATCCCACGAATTATAAGGAAACATTAAAAAATCGAAGAAAAATAATCATCATTTTCCACAATTCCTTTTACGTATTGTATATATCAATAAACTCGAACTACGTTAACGTTAAATAACCATTTCGTGTGTTATATGTTCGATTATGTGAAAGGCATTCATTTTCACTTTTGATTAAATGGAGAACCGATTAACGACATGCTTTGATTAAACCATCACATGTTGCTCGAGGTTAGAAACACACTGTTTTGTTTTGTTTCCCGATTATTGTGAAGTAATTGATGGGCATTTGTTAGTTAATAGCCTCTACATGTTAGTTTGATGTACTTTTCATGTACAGTTTAGTACTAAGTCTTTGATCGCACTGTTAGCCGCTAATTGCGCGAACAATAACATTGACATTTCAATGAGAATTTTAATATGTGACTTGTAGTTATTGATGACTCTGTAACAACCAAAAAAAAAAGAATACAGTAACGCAGTAATTGCTTATTCCAATCAGTAGTGTTCGACATGGAATAACCTATCCCAAAAAAAAAATTTTAAAAAACTTTTAGGTGTTTCATTCCCACCAGCCGATAAATGCTGGAATGGGGTGAGAAAGATGAGTCGGACTGAAGACAGAAGAGAATGAAATATTATCTGTGGAATATTACTATACTTCATTTATTTTCTGTAGCGATGTGCTCCTTCCAATGTCTTGGATGCGCGCTGGCAAAATCGTAGGTAGGGAGAAAAAAACTCATTATACTCTCGACTCTTCTTCATTAAACATACTTTTTCATACAGTACCTGCCAAAAGTTTTGTTCAATTATGAATGATAGTGCGAGTCGAAAACAAGCGTTGAAGCCTTTAATATGTCTTCAAATATAAATAAACATCTCGTTGATATTGTCAGTAGTAAATGGTACCAATAACAGCACATTTGAGCAATGCAATTTTAGTGGATAAAATTGTCAATTTTTCCGTTCAGTACTGTACGGATTATACGCTCCTCACCGGTTAAGAGAGTTGTCTCCTTCCTTTTCTGGCCTAGTGCTGTTCTTTTCTACTTTGCGCCAGTCAAACTGAAGGTCACATCGCTACAGAAAGTAAACGAAGTATACCTAGCATTTGCCTAAGTAATCTAAGGAAACCACAGAAAAACATGAACCAAGGCAGACGGACCTGGAATCGAACCGGCGTCCTCCCGAATGCTAAGCAATGGTCTAAACCTTTAGGCCATGCCGCTCGGTACCTATCCCAGTAGATGAGCCATTATAAAGTAGTAGCTTATGTTTAATGTATTGCGAATGCGCAATGTGGCATTGAAGTTTAATAGAACGCTATTATAGTGAGAGTAAAAAAATTGATGACCATGGAAATTAGGTATGTATACAATAAAAATCAGGAAATTATATTTACACAAATTAATACGTTATGTATCTAGGTAATTTTATAGTATACTTACAATAAATCTCGATTGCTACAGTCTGTGACATTGGTTGGCTTATATTGTTGTTGGAGGCTTGACAAGTAAATCTAGCGTGCTGATCAGAGCGCTGTAAGCCTCTCACTACAAGCTGATTTGATCGAACGTGATCAAATCCGGTGTGCATTTCCGTAGATTCTAAAAGCGTTTCACTTCTCCACCATTTCAGAACCGGTTCCGGTTTTCCTGGAACAGAGGAAAAAGCGGGTCAATTAATTCTAAATAATAATATATGCAAAAGCTTTATCTTCAGTTAGAGACCCAACCACACTTCTTGAGTGTTGAAACGGATTTTATTAGGGTTTGAAACGCTTTTGTGAAGATTTTTTGTGTTTTTATTAATTAATCTTACTACATAGATCTCATCAGCGCGCTAACGGCAGTTTCGATAATTGAAATCGCAGTTACCGCCTGCTAGTATTGATAAAGAACGATGACAGATGTATCGTCAAATCGGTTAGACAAGTTGAAATACCTTAGATAGGCCTTGTCTAATAACTTTTAAAATGCTTCAGTTGGAGCAAATACCCACTAGATGGCGATGCACTGCTTCTATTTGGTTTTTATTGAGCATGGTAGATTCATTTCAGTTTGAGGCTCCATTTTTTGATAAAACGAATTTAGTTTATAAAAATATTTTAATAATACTCGTTTATTTGTTGATGCATGTTAAAATTTATTCATAATTGTGATCTATTGTACTCAGATTCATAACCTGATGATGCCATTGTGTGACAACAATATTGTCCCTTTATTGAAACTTAATACCTAATTATGGACTCTCTTATTTCGTTTAATAAAAGAATTCATTCAAAAATCCACGCAGCAATTACGTTGGTTGGTCTATAATATACGTAGAATATTTATTCCTCATTTTTTATTTCATCTGAATCTTTCGCTTTTTTTTTTGTTTAGAACGTGCTGAGTCGTCCGTTAGGAAAAAGGGAGTTCTAGGGAACTTTAGAATGATCCAGTGAAACATCTACGTAGAAATAGTCTTGGTAAAGTAGATCTAATTGAAGTGCACTCGACAGTTAGGTAATTTCCGATTACCAGCATTCGCATCCGGTTACGAGGTTGAGGACGAACGAGAGCGTCCTCCAGTAGCCATTTCCAAGCAATAATTTAACGAAGAGTAAAAGAAAAGTTGACACAGATTGCCTCCGTTCACAACTATTCGGATAATTATTAAAACTTTTGTTTTTGATGTTCAGAATGAAAGTTACGAAAACTGAGATACACAAAGTTTACGAATAAAGGGAACAATTAAACTATTAAACTTTAACAAAGACACCTTTTCAAGTTTTGAAGTTGTACCTTACAATCCTCATTTAACAGACTACAGTAAATGTAAAACGAATAAAGCAATTAATTGAAATGTGGCGTTATTAAGAGGACATCAAAAATATTGTGGATAGAAAAAGTTAAAAATAAGGAGGTATCAGAGACAGTGCGACAACAAAGGGCAAGATGGATTGATAGGATACCTTCTCAGACATGACGGGTAAATTACAGACATTTCAGAAACAGAAACAGGAGTGTAGAGGAGCAAAAGTAGACCTGATTAGATTATTGTTCCCAAATAGTGAGATCTGCTTGGGATATAGATACATTGTAAGAGGATACAGGTTTGTGTTACTTTGATTGATAATTTAGTGATTCTGGGAAGACCTAGTTCCTTAATTCCCTATGTATATGTTACTGATCTAAGAGGGAAATACATTTAAGAAGAAGGCACGGATCCACAAAAGAACCGCTAAAATTCTACGGCAGTCAAAATTTTGGAGATATTAGATACAGGCAAAAGGATAGCTTTCTCATAAATACTATTGCTATCTGCTACGAATTTCTCCAATTATTCAAATAATATCGTGAAGGATTTCAATAAAATTTGTCAGAAACCACGATTATATGTCTTACGACTGCACGCATTTGAAGAAGAACTGGAGAACAGAAGAACTAAGCAAAAAATATTAATTAGATTAAAATGGTAGAGACGCAGGTATTCGGGGAAAAATAAAGGAGCGACGGTATCGTAGTGAATCGTGTATCTGGGGGAATTCCGTTTGATACTCCACTCTTAGTTAGCCATTAATTAAATTATGCTAATGGTTCATCTCTTTGCTTCCCCGACAATCTGTACAAACGATCCTAATCCGATTTGTTAACGTAACCCAGTCAAGTTCAGCTCCTTCGGATGGAAGTCGTGCCACCCGCGTTTCCCAGAGACTGATTTCTCCGGAGATAATATGAACGAGTTAGCATGAGCCTACACGAGAGGATGACGTAAATATGTGTTTCGTCTTTACATAACTGCACATTCATACATACGACGTATGCTATGTAATATTGTAAATTGCATGCAATATAGCTTCTGTTATTCATAGCAAACATTGCCAGAACGGGAAACATTCCGCTCTGAATAATTAACTTCATGTTTAAGCAAGGTGAACAACCAAAGCGAAGCCATGTTAAAATAATTACATTGGCTAATTAGTTAGGAACTTTCATACTCTAACAACCACTTTGGAGACATTCGTAGAAAGCCACTGACGTAATAAATATAATACAAAACAATTATAAAACTGCTTCAGTGCAAGAAGCCAACAAGTTCGATGTTAAGAAATAAGGTATAGGTACATAACTATGTTGAATATACACTATGTCTGATCAATACTCCCGAAAAATTCAAGAAAAGAAGGTACAAGGTGCCATGTCCCCATATTCTGCATGTTCTGCACCACATTCAACTTATTTTTGTATTTTGTGGTAATAATTTACCAACCGAACGCTAACGAGTGCAGAGTATTACTAATCATTACGTACAATTGACCTGTCTACGTATCAGCTGTTGCGAAGGTCACGAACAGGTATGTGTGTTTCATCGAAAATCGATAAAATGACGCGATAATTGTTCTCAAAAAATGACGCCTCGTTAACTAGTGTTCTTTTTGTGTACACTTTTTGCATCCCCTACTAAACGAGATGCACTCTACAGTACCCTGAGATGTTACCTTTCAAATTACTGATAAGACATAGGTATACACTGCTGACAATTTTTGAAACATTAACCGAAGAAATTTCAAGAATCATTAAGACATACCTCCTGTGACGATACAAGTCAGTTTTACGTCTCCCCCTTCTTCATAAGGTCCAGCCATTCCCCGAACTGTGTTCCCCTTTTCATCAATAATCTTTGGTTGTTGTGGAGGAACTGTAACAAAGGAAGAGATCCACTTAACAATGTTTATCATAATAAATAATTAAAAATTAGACATTTATTATCTTATTGATAATACAAATGCAATATTCCAAACAAGTAGCATGTTATCAGCTTGAGTCTCTTTCTGGAATTTTATAATAAAAAGCTGATCTAGTTCAGCTTCATGCTAAATGAGTAAAACTTTGTACACATTTATCAAACTTTACTGAGACTAACTTCTGCAAACCATCGCGCCGGATGAAAATGCACAAAGTTGTAATGTGATCTGTCAGTTAAGAATTTATGAAAAATTGCAGGCCTGGCGAAACTGAATACGACATAATTTAGTTTATGAAATATCGCACTTTATAGCATCACTGGTTCTTAAATTAAATCACGCAACCAGTACAAATTTAATTAATTACTTTTTTAATTTAACAAATATGCTCTACATTTTTAACAAAAACTGTTGTCGTAATGATTGTGAACTTATTGCATACGTTGTTCCTCTTTTTAGAGTGTAATTTCAGATGAAGTACTTTTTCCGTTTTGCGACATTTTCCATAAAATTACGAACAGTACTCAACTTTAAAATGAAATAATTTTAGTTCGTGTTTACAATGAGTATTTCAAATTGTTGCATGCTCCGTACACATTTGTAGCATAAACTCTTTGTTTCGCCAGGAGCATGTTCGCAAATAAAGTAGATTTAACTGTTAAGTGTCGACTGTAACTGCCAGAAAAATATCGCCGTAATAAAAACATTGGGACATTGTGAGAAGAATTTTAAATTTCGAGAACTAGTGCTACTAGTAGGTACTGATGTTCTGAACAATGTAAACGACGAAAACTGCAAAATGTACGATAATTAAATTTGACATAGCAGTATTAGCAAGAAGGAGTTAGAGACAGCTTTAAATAAAATGGAAGCGGTATTGACAAAACAGTATTGTATGAAAATAAATAAAAGTAGAACAAAAACAAAAAAAAGTAGGAGAACAGAGGACTATAAATGTCAAAAAATACGCGAGATAGGTTGGTAGGACACCTTCTTAGGCATGAAGGTCTAGTCAGAGACATTTTAGAAGCAGAAACAGGAGTTAAGAGGAGTAGAGGTAGATTGCAGATTAGATTACTGTTAGCAAATGGATAAGGATGTGGGATGTTCTAGTTTTAGGGTAATACGAAGATAGGCTCAGGATAGGAAGGAGTGGAGGTGCGTGTCCAATCAGTCTTAGGACTGACGACCTTATTATAATAACTGTAATTAAAATGAGAAACGAGAATTGGAAGTTGAATCGGTTCATGAATGTATTGTACTTACTTATGAATTGAAACAAATTTTGAAATTATTTTTCTTCAGAGCTTCAACAGTAATTTTTATAAATATTTATCATTTATGGTAATATTTTTAGGTTTCCAGGACGATCAAATTCATGTTGTATTGAAGAGTAGAATCTTTTATGCTGAATAGCGCCTTAAACAGGTACGTACCTACTGCAGACATTTAAAATTTAGATGTATTATATTTTCCAATTTGAATTTTTTGACAAGACTCGCCGAAAAAAGTCGCGAGGCACACCTTCTTTTGGTATTTAAATAAGTCTGGTAACAATTTAAATTTTAGGAGTGGTAAACCAGTACCGAATCGGAACTTTCGGCATACTTTCAGTAGAACGGGTACCTATTTATCGCAGATTTTCCCGAATAAAGTTTCAAAGTGAACGGGGCCTGTGTTACAAAAGACGTGCATACAAACTCTTCGTCAAACTTTGGACAGCCAGCGAGAGGAAAACTTTGATGTGGCGAGGCAAGTGCTCGGCTCCAATATCGAAACTCTTCAAAGCAACACTTCAACTTGTGGTTCCTTTAACTATCTCAGATCTCGACGTAATTTGGGACAAGAAATTTCACAATAAATGAGGCGTGATAGTACTTAACGTTAAACAAGAACCAATTTTAATAAAATCATAGTAAAAGTTTTCTTTAACCTGTAGTGAAGGTGAAACTCTTTCGCCATCGTTTCAAGGATTATTTTCTTTCGACATTTCTTTAATAATGATTTTTATCTAGTATCTATTCTTTAGGACTTTTGCTTTTGTTTTAGGACGCCAATATTTGAAAATTAATGTTTTTCTTGCCCTGTTTTTTTTCTTCACAATTAAAAGTCGAAAAATGAAACTTCTTTATCGACGATAGGAAGGAAAAAAACCGAAAAGAGTAACGTCACGCGTCACGCGCCTTGTGTGACCTCTGGTGGATATATCCGAAAGGAGTCACTTTAACAGGCTTCAGAAGCTAACCTGTTAGTAGCAACCGATAATCTGAAAATTACCAACTGGACAAATTGTCATTAGATCTCGCTTACGCTGTGCTGTATATGTATTGCCATAAGCATTTGTGTTATTTTAATTTGTAATTCATCTCTACAGTTTTGTATGGTGCAAGCGTAAAGGTTTTTAACAAAACTAAACCAACATTCCGCATTCGTCCGCTCGATTTTATTGTTTCAAAAAAAGCATCGTGTAGAGTTATGTGGTCGAACTGCTGGTATTAACTTTTTATAAATGAGATATTTGCTTGGATGTCCTACGAGAGTATGTATAATAAATACAACTATAAATAAATTTTTCACATTACAAAATCACACATGAATTCTTGAAGTGAAAACTGAAAATCGCAGAAAACAAAGTATAAAACAACAAGGACGAAATGTTTATTGAAGGATAGTCTTAAATTTAGTATTATTATAATTAATTTAGTTCTAAATTTCTAATGCAATAGCAGAAAAAAGGACGGAAGTTTCCGAAAACTGTTAATCTGCAATGTGCACAATATTACATTATAATCATTTCCACTATAAATTACATTTTTACATTTAAATTTACGATAAAACAATAAATAATGGCTAAAGCAATAAACAATAGTTGATTTGGTTAAAACAGCCATTTGCCTACATTAGCACAGGAATTACAGCATGATGAATTTATATTTCAACAGTTTAAAAGGTTTACCGTCATTTTAATAAGTAATCGAGTGCGCTGTGGCTTTGTTCAAATTAAATTATAAAATACACCTACGGCTATTTCGAAATCCAAAACTACCTACCACTAACACTTCGTAAATACATGGGAAACTATANAAATTATTTTTTTATTTATATAGCCAATATTGTCTATTATGTTCAAACAATGTAGATTTTTACATAATAATTGTTTGTATTTTGTATTCGCATTTTTAACTTGTTGACTGATCTAACTTTAAACAATCTGCAATGAAAATCATGTACGAGAAATTTGTTGATGAACAATCAATCTCATACATATTTAAAAGGGAACTGGTTCGAATTGCCGTGGCCTAAATTTTTCTGTGGCTTGTTTTTTTTTTTTTTTGATCATTCGGGTCAATGCTGGAAGCTAACATTCCACAGATAACTTTTTAATTCTCTTTCGCCTTCATTTTCCGACGTATCATCTATCTCCTCTACTCAAACACTAACCATCCATTCTTAACAATTCCCATAAGGACACTGCAGAGGATTTTTCGCCCTACCTTCGGGGTTTGTACTTCAGATCATACGGACTACCCATCCAGTAAATTATTAGTACTTAGTTGGTATGAATGAAACATACAAATGTTCTTTAAGACTTGCTCCATTAGTTGGTGGCACTTAAATACACTAAAAAGTTTCTTTTAACGTTCGGCGTTTGACTAAAGCAGGTTAAAGTTAAGGAGAGTTTTGTTGATTGTGAAAATATCTTCTGTCTACCTAAATTCCTTGTAATTTAACAAATTGTAGACTCTTGTTGATATAGCTAGTGATTACTGGAGAAATGGGTCATTTTGTGTAATTCCGACTAAGTTAGCTTTCAAAAGCTCGGTAGTACAACTACATTCGTACGTGTGTGCATGTATGTAGTTTTATAAGTGATGGAAACATGCAAGCAATGTTTATTTTCCTATGTCGACCGCCTCACGAACTCATTCTTTATTACATAACTACTGTTGACTTGACATCACATATTCTAGCCTACTTTACTCGAGACTACTTTAAGAAAGACGTTGTTGCAATTTTCATTGAAATTGATTAAATACGTCTCCTTTCAGAGGGAGTAAGCGAAGCTATTCTACTGCAAGGACTTTAACAAAAAGAAGTTCCTTCTATGCTCGATTCGATAAAGAAAAAGATTGCTAGAGGTATATGTATGGAGCATGGCTCCGTATGGATACGAAACGTGGGCAATGATCTCGGCGGATGATGAGGATACCATCGATAGACAATGAGGAGGTATTAGAAAGAATAGGAGAACAGAGGGTGTCATAGCAGTGAATAAGAAATAGGCGAGATAACCAGTCTTAGGACTGACGATCTTAAGATAATACCTTCATTATAATTATTAAAAAGTTAATTGCTTGGTAAAGGTCTAGATGATGGCCCCCTTCGGGGTGGGGATGGGGGGATGGGGAGATCGAAAGAGGTCTCCCCCACCTCTGCACCATAAAAAGTTCGTGGCGGTCTCACCCCCATAAAAAGTTAAAGGGGTTCAAAGTTAGTAAATATGTCCATTTTCATACATTTATAGGCATGTAAACATTTATATAGTCATTCTTATACAATATTCAAAGGTAAAACTAATGAAAAATACATAAAAATATTGAGAAAGTTATATAAAACATTATTTAAATATCTTTATCAATAGGGTAGGTTAGGTTAGGTTAGGTTATCGGGTTTTGTTCAAGTGACCACCGATCGAAAGGCCCCCATCTCCACCCGCTTTAAAATATATTCTTTTTTATTGAATTTTATTTGAATTATAGTGTATGAAAATTGTCAAAATAATCAACTTTCAACCCCCATAACTTTTTATGGGGGTGAGACCGCCGCAAATTTTTTATAGGGTATTACTCAGGTGACCACCCTCTTTCGATTCCCCTTACCCTCACCCCCATCTAACCCCCATAACTTTTTATGGGGGTGAGACCGCCACGAACTTTTTATGGTACAGCGGTGGGGGAGACCTCCTCTTTTGATCCCACCCACCCCCACCCCCGAAGGGTCATCATCTACACATTTACCAATTTCTTTAATAATTTATTGCATTTTCCATTGTTAATAATGGTTGAAGCTTATTATATGAACAGATTCCTGTTTTCTGTTTGTTTATAACTTGACTTTTATTGGACAGATTTTAATGTGGTTTTTAATAATACTTTTATTATTTATTCAAGTTCTTGAGGTGGTTGTGACGCTCTGACGTAAATAGGTATATGTGGTACGGTTAGCTATTTTCAGATATACATATTTGCGAGACATGTTTATTAATTGTGTGGTATTCTGGCTTACGTTCTCAGAAGCGTTGAAGTTCTTAGAAGGGCAAATCTTTTGTAAACAATTTACAATATCTTGCGATACAAAATTCTACAGTAAATAAAATAAGACGTAACATAATTAATAGAACAAGGTTAAATGAAAATCTCAACAAACATGTTTTTTTACATGCTCTTTACTTTTATTTTCAGTTCATCCCCTAAAGCGTTCAGAAAGCCCCTTTTCACGGCTTCGTGATATTAAGTTGACTAGACAGAAATAGTCATCTGTACTTACCAACAACAAGGAGCTTCACCCTTTGGTTTTTTGTCGGCGAGATGCGATAATCGGTCCTGCAGCGGTATTCACCCTCGTCTTTCTCGCCCACGTTCTCGATTCGCAGGGTGGCAGGGTCAGTGTCTGCCCTGAAAAATGCCCGACCGCTGAGGTTCGAACTTTGCCAATGCTGCGGTAATGAAGTGAGCGATCCTCGAGTGTCATAGCTGAAAGAAAAGGCTGAATGAAGCTGGGAATACTCGAAAGCCATCGAAGCACTATTGGCTTGACTTTTTACTAAACAATTCAAATGACGACGATTTTATTTTAACATAATGTTGTTTCTTAATATTCTAATAAAAACGGTTTGTTTTCTTAAATTTTCTAATGTTCCGCGATACTTTCTTAAGTTTTCCTTTCATAAGAACCTTCTCGAAGACAATAATAGACACAACAAAAAAAGAATTAGCGAAGCTGGTCACGCGTGATGCATGAGCAAGGGAAATAGTGATTCATTTTTGTATATATAGATATAAAGGAGAAAAACAAAAGAAAAACATTATTAAAGGTTACCATAAAACATATATTTGGCAGGCATTCTAAATATACCAAAGACTTTTCGAATTTCTTTTATATCAATGCCAATACTTTTTTTGGTAATTCGATAACATCTTTGTACGAGGGCGGTTCAATAAGTACCCGTGTTTGAAGACGGAGGACGTTCCTGAGGGAAATTGGTGTTGTCATCGTGTGCTGCCACCTATCAAACTACGCCAAAACGAATTTCAGACTGATTGATAGGTTAGTTTGGATTTGGCAGTCATTCGACTGAGACGTGTTTCGTTATTTTTGCTAAGATGGAAAAAAAACAGTATCGTTGGGTAACTCGTTTTTTGTTTTTGGATGGGAAAAAATGTAAGGAGATGAAAACAAAGTTGGATACTGTTTATGGAGACATTTCGTTATCTATGACCACAGTTAGATATTGCTTCAACGAATTTAAACGTGGGCAAAGATCCGTTTTTGATAGGAGCGACCAGGAAGCCTGGCAAACGTTGTTACCGAGGAAATCATTTTACGGATTTTTTAGGAAAAGGAAGAACGATCACTGGACAATACTACAGTGAGTTATTGGACCGCTTCGACAAAAAATTGAAGGAGACACGGATGCATTTGACGAAAAAGAAGGTGCGTTTTCAACACGATAACGCACCGGCACATTCATCAGGAGTTGTTGCCGCCAAAATGCATGAATTACGTTATGAATTTGCTGCCGCACACCCCGTACTTACTTGATTTGACTCCCTGCGACTTCATCTTGTCCCTACCATGAAGAAATGACTAGCGAGAAAGAAATTTAGTTCAAACGAGGAAGTCATCGCCGAGTAAGGGGGGATTTTGGAGAGTTCGACAAATCTTATTTTTTGGAGGGGTAAAAGAAATGGCAGGGTTGTTGGGAAAAGTGTATCTTTCTAAAAGGGGACTATGTTGAAAAATAAAAAAAAAATTTTTAAAAAAAAGGTGTCTTCATTTCTAACACGGGTACTTATTGAACCGCCTTCGTAATCTTTGATGTTTGTCGTTTTCTTTCATTTTTGTGATATTTTTTGATTAGAACAGCGTTCGTGGTAGTATTCTTTATCTCGGTCTCAACTAACATTAAGACGGATTTCACTTATCACTTATTCAAGCAAAACCCTTTGTATGCGTGTCTAAACACCCGTAATTACATAATAAAATTGGCGTTAAACAAGGGTTCGATTGTTTGAAACGAAGTGTACGAATTCGATAATTAAACGTTGACTCCTCCGGATCGAAGAGTACAGATATATTGGACAATTAAATGGCCGAACAGTTGAGATGAAACCGTGGACCTAATTGAATCGGGTCCCATCGATAATTTATTGCAGTCTTTGTTGCAATGGAGTGAGAAACAGGCGCCTTCAGCTAAGCCCTCGAGAACTTTCCCGCTGCTATGTGAATGGCTCATTAAAACTTTCAAACCCTCCACTAAATAGGTCGTACACCACCACACCATTAAATCTTACTAAAGCATAATTAAACTTGCATATTTTCCTGACCAACACATTAGGTACTTAGGAATTTGTTACTTTATATCCTCGTCTGTGTACGTAATTTATATTATTTTATGGGGGACTTAACGATTCTGGAACCATTTTGACAATATTAACTACACCACTACATCTTAAAAATGTACGGCCCACAAATAAAACACGTTTTATATCTAGATATATGACGTAGAAAACGATATTATATTTAATAAAATTACGCGCCGCTGATTCTTAAACAGCACGACTCACTTAGGGAATTAAAATAGTTCGACTGCGCTTTGAAAATTAAAAAAGCGGACATATCTTAATGTGGTTTTTAATAATACTTTTATTATTTATTCAAGTTCTTGAGGTGGTTGTGACGCTCTGACGTAAATAGGTATATGTGGTACGGTTAGCTATTTTCAGATATACATATTTGCGAGACATGTTTATTAATTGTGTGGTATTCTGGCTTACGTTCTNATGACGTAGAAAACGATATTATATTTAATAAAATTACGCGCCGCTGATTCTTAAACAGCACGACTCACTTAGGGAATTAAAATAGTTCGACTGCGCTTTGAAAATTAAAAAAGCAACTATATAAAAATTCATAAAATAAACTTTCTTATGTGAAACAATAATTTACGTTTTGGTGTAAATTTTTTATTTGGTAAGGGTCTTCGGGGGTTGGGGGGCCATTATTTATGGGGGTGAGACCGCCACGAACTTTTTATGTTACAGTGGTAGGGGAGACCGCCTCTTTCGATACCACCCACCCCTACCCCCGAAGGGGCCATCATCTAGACCTTTACCTTTTATTTTTATTATTATTAGTAGAATTGTAACTTTATTTTATCTAGTTAATGTATCTTTATACGTTTATCGGTGTTATGATTTGAAATATGACCTTTTTTCATGAAGATAAGTAACCAACCGGGCAGGCACGGATATATTTTGTATTATTTGAGTCAGTATTGTTTTGGCCAGGCCTGTGTGCAGAACTGTTTTGCATATGATGTAAGTAAACACTTGCATTTAGCACTTGTGGTGCGGTTGTGTTGATTTAACTGTATGGTAATACAAGCCCCCGGCGCGCAAATCTTGTCCTCTCTGAGGATGTAGCTCCTTCGGATCAGAAGACATGTAGGAGAGGGGCCCTACGTGCGCTCGGTTGACATGAAAAATTATTACTTCCAGTGGATTTATGAGTTACACTACTTGAAGCAATTCTAACATTTTCTTTTCTTGGAACAAATCATTTTTTGTATTTGAAATTTTCAGTTTGCTTTTTTGGATTTTAATACTAAATATAAAAAAAGGAAAACTTTACCACTGTTTGGAAAACGAGATTTACAAGTCTAGGTCTTCGATTTGTTTTGCTCTTCACTGAATACAAGTAGATATAGTAGGTACTAATCTATATTTCATATCCTTGACATTTTGTTGGATTTGTCAATAAAAAAAAAATTATATGAACTATTTTTTAAACGCCAGTTTTCCAACCCGAAATTCTGTATGTAATCCTTTCTCAAATACTCCACAAATAAACATTTTACTTCTTTTGTTTTGCTTATTACACCATCTAGGGATGACGTTTTCCTCATTGTGAATAGGTCTTAACATTTGCGAAATAAAACAATAGCTGCCAGACGTAGACTCATACACACATATATGTACATACAGATATTTCAACTGTTCGTTACCTTTCCATTTACGTTAGATAACCCTGTAATATTTATATATATATATAGATATATATCCACATAAATATCCATATGTATTTGTGTGGCATACTGGGATTACGTTGTTTTTTAATACTGTAATGAATGAACAGTTCATCCGTGTGCTTGTTTCTATGTGCTCGCGTGTGTAAGCAACGCTACTCAAACTGATGAATTGCTTCAAGCTCTGTATCGCAGCACACATATGATGCTCATCCTACAATTCAGGTGGATGTACATATTTTGTGCAAATGAACAAGCACGTAAAGGTTCTATCAGCGAACCTGTAAAAGGATTTGAACGCGTTTGGATTACCTGTAAATGATGGACATGCTATTATAATAAAACACTTCAATCTACAAACGATTTCGAAGTAATTATATGCATAAACATCAAACAATAATGAGCTGAAAGGATAACAATTGCTAACGGTTAGTAAGGGTGGACCACTGCAATTGAACACTAAAGTAGAATAGGAAACAAAAATATGTTAATGCATGATAAACATATATTTAGTACCAGTATTACCAAAGAAATACATTATTTCATCACCTAATGCTCCTCAGAGGTGGAATATTTTATACTCATAAAGAAGGTTGAAATTCTGCTGAAAATCCCACTGAAAAAGGACCTCCGACAAAGGATTATGCGCCCCCTGAGCTTTTAAAAAGATTACATGTAACGAAAAAAGATTACGGTGTCGAATGTATTCCCTCATTCTCCATCGGTGCAGCAAGGTAGTGGCGTCATCTCTGAGTTACGAGCATATGCTTATTGTTAAGAACGAATACCACAAGCGGCGATCGATACGGTAGCGTCTTTATAAGCCTGCGTGGAAAGGAAACTACGAGAAGTCTCCGGAAATAATCAGGAATGTTCTGTGATGAGTATATAAATAGGTGAGTGACATCTCCTAAGGGCAGGGAACTGAATCGTTCTTGTTAAAAGGATTGTGTTCAGGTTCGTGTTCTAATCATTCACTTACTAAACTTTCCCTTACTACCTTATAAAAAAAATCTACCCTTACAGCTTATTAAAATAATCATCTACCCTTATAAAAATAATCGTTGAATGTAAAGCCTGCTGTTGTAGAACATTAACCATCTGTCGTACAGATTTAGTATACACGAGTCCAGAAGCGACGATCGATACGGTAGCGTCTTTATTGGCCTGCATGGAACGGAAAGTACGAGAAGTTTCCGGAAATAATCAGGAATGTTCTATAATGAGCATATAAATAGGTGCCTGACATCCCCTATGGGAAAGGAACTTAATCGTTCTTGTTGAGAGAATTTTGTTCAGGTTCATGTACTAATCAATCACTTACTAAACTTCCCTTTAATATCTTATAAAAAATCTACCCTTATAACTTATAAAAATAATCATCTACCCTTATAAATGTAATCGTTGAATGTAAAGTCCACTGTTGCAGAACATTATCCATCTGTCGTACAGATTTAGTAGACACGTTTCAATAGTACAATCGGTTGAGAAAATAGCCGCCGAGAGTACGCCAATCTCATACGTGTACGTGACAATTGGAATTACAATTCCCACACGGTATCCGAAAGCAATTAACACTTGTGTGGGATGCAGGTATCGGCCAGATGTTACCGCATATAAAGGACCGACGCCGATTTCGCGCGAACCGTCGCGTCGGTCGGCGTCGTATCGCATCGCGTCGCTTCCAAGTCCTTCGAAGAGACAGGCACGCAAGCCGTTCGGAAGCGTCATTCCTCTTTATGTCACGCGCAGCAATCTCTCGTCATCTTCACCATCGAAATATATGCATGTATATATACATCCAACAAAGAATGAACGGTGTATAACGCAGTCGCGCATTTGCATCTTGAAAATAAGACCGCCCAACATTATATTCGCAAACTATGCAAATTGACCGATTTGCATAACGATGATTGCTATGCAGGCCGCGCGATTGTTGTATTCGTTCATACTTGTCTGGCTCCGAAACATAAATCGGTCATTATCAGTGGCAGCAGACGCCTTTCCCCGCCACAAGATGGCTCTTACGAAACTTATGTTCTCGATTTACGCGACAACTTTTGCACTTGGTCCCAGCCACTGAACCGCTTCTCGATTGGAGCTCTGACACGACGTTACGCCAACGTACGAAACGAATATTTATTCTTATATACCAGGCGATTCAAAATATTACGTTTTAGATGTTGGTGTAGCCAATAGAACTATAGGGTGTTTCTAAAATTAGTAGCAAACACTAAAGGGTTTTAATTTACGAAGAGCAGAAGTCCGGCCCTGGGCTTAATTTGGGAAAGTACCAACAGAGAAATTGCGTTAACAACTAATCAGCTACATCGTCAGAGAGTGCAAACCGTGACAGTTGTGTTGTGCTAAGTAGTATATAAATAGTCAAATAATCGCTAATAGTATGTAGTATTTTTTAAAGTACACACACTGCAAATGCTAAGTGTGTTACATTGTCACACATATACGCGTTTTTTCGATGTAGTCATTTTAAACGCACTTCAAGGTGTGACATTTTAAAACACGCTAAAGTGTGATTATGTAACACGCAGTAAATGTGTTTTTTTAACACGTGTTTGGTATAAAATAGGAAATTTGGAAGCGTGTTATAAATTGTACAGACGCGTATAACGCGTGTTGAGGAAACACGTTTTATAAAACGTGGAAAATTACTTTAAATATAAATTAATAAAAATTACTGTAAAATAGTACCCGAAATAAAAATTTTCGGTCTCTCAGAGTCTCTGAAAGCGAGACTCGAGTCTCTCTGGTGTCGCTGAGAGAGACTGTCGAGAGACTGTNCGTCCTACCAACCTATATTGTCTATTGCTTATTTTTCTCTTACTGTTTCTAGTATCTGTTATATTTTAGATTATATTTTGCATTCTATCTACAGGCAATTCTTAAAGAAAGTATCATTAATTTTATTTAACGATAAGTATTTTTAGTTGTGACGCTAAAATGTTTCATCCATTTATAATAATTATGCGTTCTAATTAGATTTAATTCAGTTAAAATTGCTTGAAATAGCATAACTTAATTTGTCAGACCGCATCCGGAATTAACAAAACGATCAAAGATACAAAGGGGCCTTAAATTCAGACAACTGCGGGTAAATGGTGAGTTTTTAAAATGCTTAATGAAACCCTTCTGCGCGGCTCGAATAAATTCAACCCTGGTGAAAGGTAGTCTACGGGCGGCGGATAAATTAAAAGGAAATAAATGAGTTGGCCAACAAATAGGTCTTAGTGGTGGAGGTGCACTTACCAGCGAACAGCGCATTTAAATCAAACGAATAGTCTTTCGAGTACCGTGCAGCATGCTTCAGACAAATAATAAATAGCAAGACTGGAGTTGTAGTAGCAGCACCCTGCACCGTGCACCCTTCACCGACACAACCGTATATATGATAAAATAGTGAACACTGCTGCTGACAATCGGTCCATTACGATTTTTAAGGGAGGAAAAGGCGGACGATTTATTAATTTTTTCCTATTAGGGGCTCTTCAATTTTGAATTTAATTAACAGTTACAAATTAACAGAAAGTAAATTACACAAGGCATAACAGAAAATTAATGAGAATAGTTTGGATATATGAGACCGTCAAGTATGTCGATGATTTAAGGTTGATTGAGTTCCATTTCGTATTTATTGACAATTATGGCTATTGTTTTTAAAATTTTACATAAAAAAAAAACACAAAGAATAAATAAAACAGCAACGAATAATGTCGAGAAAATTAAATAGAGATTCGGTTTCTGTCGCACAAAACTTTTGACATCAAGATCTTTAGAAATCTCGCATTTTGCTAACGTCCGAGACTTAGGTATTTAATTTGGTCTACGAGTTGTACTGTCAACAAGACAAATTACACAGACAATATAAGCAATATAAAGAACAAAGTGACAGTACGGTTGACTGGGAAGGGTGACAGAAATGTCGTTTATTAAATACTTCACCCGACAACGAATGCGTTTATAAAAAAAAACTTAAAAACCATTTGATATTGTCAATAGCTCGAACGGTAATACCTAACAGCATGTGGCACTTACAAATTTTAATTTATTTAGTCCGTTAACTATGCAAATTTTTGAAGTGAAACTTCTTTACGCACGGTAGGGTAAGTTCGTTTCATGCGAGTCGACATATAACGAAACCATGCAACGCATTTCCCCCGCTGTCTGTCCCTATGTATGCTTAGATCTTTAAAACTACGCAACGGATTTTAATGCGATTTTTTTTAATAGATAGAGTAATTCAAGAGGAAGGTTTATATGTATAATACATGCATAATATAGTATTGAAACANAAGTAACATACGAACACGCTTATTTATAGCAATTTAACGCACTAAGAACAAATTACACGTTCATGTGAGTTACAGTAACACGTGTCTGTATGTCGAATAACACACTTAGCATTTGCAGTGCATCGACATAGTTTAAGAAGACAAAATAAAGAAAAAATTAACGTTAGGTAATCATCAACAGACATATTAATATCGTCTGGATAATAAATTATTGCCAAGTTTGCTACCTTTTTTTAAGGGTTGTTTGCCGATAACCCTGTCCTACAATCAGAAATAATTATTTAGAACGCCAGTAAACACACACATACGTAGGTACACCACAAAAAATATTCCTTAGTACTTCATTTGCAGCGATCATACATATCTAATAGGGTCGGGCAAATTATTAGCGTTCTGCACTGCCGTTGGATTTAGATCAGGACTACGCGTCGATCAAGGCTTAGGACCCGTACGTCCAGCCCAACGTCTAGGAAACCGTTCGTCTAAAAACTCACGTACTACTTAACGCAATAATAGTATTCTACACTGACCTATGACAGTGATACATTGACCTACTTCTAATAACATCGATAATCTACATACATTCGCAATAGAAGCCTACGACGTTAAAAAAAAAACAAAAAAATACTCAAAGCTGACTGTAAAGTCGTCAATTTTTCAAATACGTTCTTCTAGAAAACAGTGGTTTTCAAATCACCTAACATTTAGTTAATTTTTTTGTTTTATAGTGCCCTACCACCTCCTGCAAGATTGCTGCTTATTTCGGAAGCACCTGGATAACCATATTGGAAACAACTGTTGTACATAGACTGTCTAACAAATACGCGAATTGAGCTAGTAGGCTTGTGTTAGGGTGATATATGGCAATGAACACGGAAATGGGAGCGATTGACTGCAGGCTGTGGTCATTCGACGTCATTTGCTCTAATGGCAATACACATGTCTATGTATTCGTCTATATCTACTGATTTGTTAATTGCCACCGTATCACCATCAACACAAGATTATCAGTTCAATAAGACTGATTGGAATCTCTTCTACTTCCTATAATGAGCTCGAAAACTAGAACAATAATCCACAACTGTGATATCTGTAATCTAGTTATATTCCTGTAACACTTTTTCATAAGTCTCTACATGTTAGTTATCAGTTACTTAATTCTTATCAATTAAACAGAAGAATAAAAAAGAAAAAATTCATGTGATATTACACGTTTAAACGTCACATTCTCTTAATTTCAAGCCTGACTCTTTACGGATCTTTCTCATTTAAAATTAAAATAATTGAGGAAGAATCCGAGGCGCGACCTTAAAAAAAATAAAACCAAGAAAACCGAAAAACTTTGGTGGGTAAGAATGTATTAGGCAATAAAAACAAACAAAGAATAAATAAAACAGCAACGAATAATGTCGAGAAAATTAAATAGAGATTCGGTTTCTGTCGCACAAAACTTTTGACATCAAGATCTTTAGAAATCTCGCATTTTGCTAACGTCCGAGACTTAGGTATTTAATTTGGTCTACGAGTTGTACTGTCAACAAGACAAATTACACAGACAATATAAGCAATATAAAGAACAAAGTGACAGTACGGTTGACTGGGAAGGGTGACAGAAATGTCGTTTATTAAATACTTCACCCGACAACGAATGCGTTTATAAAAAAAAACTTAAAAACCATTTGATATTGTCAATAGCTCGAACGGTAATACCTAACAGCATGTGGCACTTACAAATTTTAATTTATTTAGTCCGTTAACTATGCAAATTTTTGAAGTGAAACTTCTTTACGCACGGTAGGGTAAGTTCGTTTCATGCGAGTTGCTATGTAACGAAATCATGCAACGCATTTTTCCCGCTGTCTGTCCCTATGTATGCTTAGATCTTTAAAACTACGCAACGGATTTTAATGCGGTTTTTTTTAATAGAT